>NW_026961357.1:0-57061 GCF_963924245.1 Chroicocephalus ridibundus | reverse complement strand
AATATACATCCTGCTATATTCTCCCACATGGAAAGTGCCTGGAGGGAGAAGTGGCGATTATGTTTAGACTTTCTCGGAACTGCTTCAAATCAACTAGATATCTTTGTGCTGTAAATCTCCCAACAGCCAAACGCAAAGCAGCAAACATCTCGCTGTATGTCCCACATCCAAAGTGCCAAGAGAGAGCTTGCTCTCCCTGTCTTTGAGTACTGTTTTCGCTGTGCCGGGTTACCTCTTTGCTAACATTCTCTTCAGCGCTGCAGGGAAACCAGAACCACGTGAGAAGGCAACCCACACTGAAAGTGCCTGGAGGGAACATTGGGGCTTCTTCTCAGTGTCTCTGACATAGGGTTTCACTGTCCCGGGAAAGTCTCTGCTAACACCCTGCAGAGCGCTGTGCCCAATCTACAGAAACGTCTTGCGGTATCTCCTACAGGGAAAGTGCCAGGAGGGAACTGTCCATCTTGTTCTCAGTGTCTCTGAGAATTGCTCTGATTATCCCTGTGACCTCTTTGCTAAGACTCTCCAGAGAGCCGTCCTCAAAACCAACACACATCTTGACATATCTCCCACATTGATCGCAGTGTCTCCAGGAACGGCATTCAAGGAGCCAGGAACTTTTCTCCCTACACTGTCCATTGAGGTTGTCCTCAAAACCAATATACATCCTGCTATATCTCCCACATGGAAAGTGCCAGGAGGGAGAAGTGGCGATTATGTTTAGACTTTCTCGGAACTGCTTCAAATCAACTAGATATCTTTGTGCTGTAAATCTCCCAACAGCCAAACGCAAAAAGCAGCAAACATCTCGCTGTATGTCCCACATCCAAAGTGCCAAGAGAGAGCTTGCTCTCCCTCTCTTTGAGTACTGTTTTCGCTGTGCCGGTTACCTCTTTGCTAACATTCTCTTCAGCGCTGCAGGGAAACCAGGAACCACGTGGAGAAGGCACCCACACTGAAAGTGCCTGGAGGGAACATTGGGGCTTCTTCTCAGTGTCTCTGACATAGGGTTTCACTGTCCCGGGAAAGTCTCTGCTAACACCCTGCAGAGCGCTGTGCCCAATCTACAGAAACGTCTTGCGGTATCTCCTACAGGGAAAGTGCCAGGAGGGAATTGTCGAGCTTGTTCTCAGTGTCTCTGAGAATTGCTCTGATTATCCCTGTGACCTCTTTGCTAAGACTCTCCAGAGAGCCGTCCTCAAAACCAACACACATCTTGACATATCTCCCACATTGATCGCAGTGTCTCCAGGAACGGCATTCAAGGAGCCAGGAACTTTTCTCCCTACACTGTCATTGAGTTGTCCTCAAAACCAATATACATCCCTGCTATATCTCCCACATGGAAAGTGCCAGGAGGGAGAAGTGGCGATTATGTTTAGACTTTCTCGGAAACTGCTTCAAATCAACTAGATATCTTTGTGCTGTAAATCTCCCAACAGCCAAACGCAAAAGCAGCAAACATCTCGCTGTATGTCCCACATCCAAAGTGCCAAGAGAGAGCTTGCTCTCCCTCTCTTTGAGTACTGTTTCACTGTCCCGGTTACCTCTTTGCTAACATTCTCTTCAGCGCTGCAGGGAAACCAGGAACCACGTGGAGAAGGCACCCACACTGAAAGTGCCTGGAGGGAACATTGGGGCTTCTTCTCAGTGTCTCTGACATAGGGTTTCACTGTCCCGGGAAAGTCTCTGCTAACACCCTGCAGAGCGCTGTGCCCAATCTACAGAAACGTCTTGCGGTATCTCCTACAGGGAAAGTGCCAGGAGGGAACTGTCCATCTTGTTCTCAGTGTCTCTGAGAATTGCTCTGATTATCCCTGTGACCTCTTTGCTAAGACTCTCCAGAGAGCCGTCCTCAAAACCAACACACATCTTGACATATCTCCCTCATTGATCGCAGTGTCTCCAGGAACGGCATTCAAGGAGCAGGAACTTTTCTCCCTACACTGTCCATTGAGTTGTCCTCAAAACCAATATACATCCTGCTATATCTCCCACATGGAAAGTGCCAGGAGGGAGAAGTGGCGATTATGTTTAGACTTTCTCGGAACTGCTTCAAATCAACTAGATATCTTTGTGCCTGTAAATCTCCCAACAGCCCAAACGCAAAAGCAGCAAACATCTCGCTGTATGTCCCACATCCAAAGTGCCAAGAGAGAGCTTGCTCTCCCTGTCTTTGAGTACTGTTTTCGCTGTGCCGGTTACCTCTTTGCTAACATTCTCTTCAGCGCTGCAGGGAAACCAGGAACCACGTGGAGAAGGCACCCACACTGAAAGTGCCTGGAGGGAACATTGGGGCTTCTTCTCAGTGTCTCTGACATAGGGTTTCACTGTCCCCGGGAAAGTCTCTGCTAACACCCTGCAGAGCGCTGTGCCCAATCTACAGAAACGTCTTGCGGTATCTCCTACAGGGAAAGTGCCAGGAGGGAACTGTCCATCTTGTTCTCAGTGTCTCTGAGAATTGCTCTGATTATCCCTGTGACCTCTTTGCTAAGACTCTCCAGAGAGCCGTCCTCAAAACCAACACACATCTTGACATATCTCCCACATTGATCGCAGTGTCTCCAGGAACGGCATTCAAGGAGCCAGGAACTTTTCTCCCTACACTGTCCATTGAGTTGTCCTCAAAACCAATATACATCCTGCTATATCTCCCACATGGAAAGTGCCAGGAGGGAGAAGTGGCGATTATGTTTAGACTTTCTCGAACTGCTTCAAATCAACTAGATATCTTTGTGCTGTAAATCTCCCCAACAGCCAAACGCAAAAGCAGCAAACATCTCGCTGTATGTCCCACATCCAAAGTGCCAAGAGAGAGCTTGCTCTCCTCTCTTTGAGTACTGTTTTCGCTGTGCCGGTTACCTCTTTGCTAACATTCTCTTCAGCGCTGCAGGGAAACCAGGAACCACGTGGAGAAGGCACCCACACTGAAAGTGCCTGGAGGGAACATTGGGGCTTCTTCTCAGTGTCTCTGACATAGGGTTTCACTGTCCGGGAAAGTCTCTGCTAACACCCTGCAGAGCGCTGTGCCCAATCTACAGAAACGTCTTGCGGTATCTCCTACAGGGAAAGTGCCAGGAGGGAACTGTCCATCTTGTTCTCAGTGTCTCTGAGAATTGCTCTGATTATCCCTGTGACCTCTTTGCTAAGACTCTCCAGAGAGCCGTCTCAAAAACCAACACACATCTTGACATATCTCCCACATTGATCGCAGTGTCTCCAGGAACGGCATTCAAGGAGCCAGGAACTTTTCTCCCTACACTGTCCATTGAGTTGTCCTCAAAACCAATATACATCCTGCTATATCTCCCACATGGAAAGTGCCAGGAGGGAGAAGTGGCGATTATGTTTAGACTTTCTCGGAACTGCTTCAAATCAACTAGATATCTTTGTGCTGTAAATCTCCCAACAGCCAAACGCAAAAGCAGCAAACATCTCGCTGTATGTCCCACATCCAAAGTGCCAAGAGAGAGCTTGCTCTCCCTCTCTTTGAGTACTGTTTTCGCTGTGCCGGTACCTCTTTGCTAACATTCTCTTCAGCGCTGCAGGGAAACCAGGAACCACGTGGAGAAGGCACCCACACTGAAAGTGCCTGGAGGGAACATTGGGGCTTCTTCCTCAGTGTCTCTGACATAGGGTTTCACTGTCCCGGGAAAGTCTCTGCTAACACCCTGCAGAGCGCTGTGCCCAATCTACAGAAACGTCTTGCGGTATCTCCTACAGGGAAAGTGCCAGGAGGGAATTGTCGAGCTTGTTCTCAGTGTCTCTGAGAATTGCTCTGATTATCCCTGTGACCTCTTTGCTAAGACTCTCCAGAGAGCCGTCCTCAAAACCAACACACATCTTGACATATCTCCCTCATTGATCGCAGTGTCTCCAGGAACGGCATTCAAGGAGCCAGGAACTTTTCTCCCTACACTGTCCATTGAGTTGTCCTCAAAACCAATATACATCCTGCTATATCTCCCACATGGAAAGTGCCAGGAGGGAGAAGTGGCGATTATGTTTAGACTTTCTCGGAACTGCTTCAAATCAACTAGATATCTTTGTGCTGTAAATCTCCCAACAGCCAAACGCAAAAGCAGCAAACATCTCGCTGTATGTCCCCACATCCAAAGTGCCAAGAGAGAGCTTGCTCTCCCTCTCTTTGAGTACTGTTTTCACTGTCCCGGTTACCTCTTTGCTAACATTCTCTTCAGCGCTGCAGGGAAACCAGGAACCACGTGGAGAAGGCACCCACACTGAAAGTGCCTGGAGGGAACATTGGGGCTTCTTCTCAGTGTCTCTGACATAGGGTTTCACTGTCCCGGGAAAGTCTCTGCTAACACCCTGCAGAGCGCTGTGCCCAATCTACAGAAACGTCTTGCGGTATCTCCTACAGGGAAAGTGCCAGGAGGGAACTGTCCATCTTGTTCTCAGTGTCTCTGAGAATTGCTCTGATTATCCCTGTGACCTCTTTGCTAAGACTCTCCAGAGAGCCGTCCTCAAAACCAACACACATCTTGACATATCTCCCACATTGATCGCAGTGTCTCCAGGAACGGCATTCAAGGAGCCAGGAACTTTTCTCCCTACACTGTCCATTGAGTTGTCCTCAAAACCAATATACATCCTGCTATATCTCCCACATGGAAAGTGCCAGGAGGGAGAAGTGGCGATTATGTTTAGACTTTCTCGGAACTGCTTCAAATCAACTAGATATCTTTGTGCTGTAAATCTCCCAACAGCCAAACGCAAAAGCAGCAAACATCTCGCTGTATGTCCCACATCCAAAGTGCCAAGAGAGAGCTTGCTCTCCCTGTCTTTGAGTACTGTTTTCGCTGTGCCGGTTACCTCTTTGCTAACATTCTCTTCAGCGCTGCAGGGAAACCAGGAACCACGTGGAGAAGGCACCCACACTGAAAGTGCCTGGAGGGAACATTGGGGCTTCTTCTCAGTGTCTCTGACATAGGGTTTCACTGTCCCGGGAAAGTCTCTGCTAACACCCTGCAGAGCGCTGTGCCCAATCTACAGAAACGTCTTGCGGTATCTCCTACAGGGAAAGTGCCAGGAGGGAACTGTCCATCTTGTTCTCAGTGTCTCTGAGAATTGCTCTGATTATCCCTGTGACCTCTTTGCTAAGACTCTCCAGAGAGCCGTCCTCAAAACCAACACACATCTTGACATATCTCCCACATTGATCGCAGTGTCTCCAGGAACGGCATTCAAGGAGCCAGGAACTTTTCTCCCTACACTGTCCATTGAGTTGTCCTCAAAACAATATACATCCTGCTATATCTCCCACATGGAAAGTGCCAGGAGGGAGAAGTGGCGATTATGTTTAGACTTTCTCGGAACTGCTTCAAATCAACTAGATATCTTTGTGCTGTAAATCTCCCAACAGCCAAACGCAAAAGCAGCAAACATCTCGCTGTATGTCCCACATCCAAAGTGCCAAGAGAGAGCTTGCTCTCCCTGTCTTTGAGTACTGTTTTCGCTGTGCCGGTTACCTCTTTGCTAACATTCTCTTCAGCGCTGCAGGGAAACCAGGAACCACGTGGAGAAGGCACCCACACTGAAAGTGCCTGGAGGGAACATTGGGGCTTCTTCTCAGTGTCCTCTGACATAGGGTTTCACTGTCCCGGGAAAGTCTCTGCTAACACCCTGCAGAGCGCTGTGCCCAATCTACAGAAACGTCTTGCGGTATCTCCTACAGGGAAAGTGCCAGGAGGGAACTGTCCATCTTGTTCTCAGTGTCTCTGAGAATTGCTCTGATTATCCCTGTGACCTCTTTGCTAAGACTCTCCAGAGAGCCGTCCTCAAAACCAACACACATCTTGACATATCTCCCACATTGATCGCAGTGTCTCCAGGAACGGCATTCAAGGAGCCAGGAACTTTTCTCCCTACACTGTCCATTGAGTTGTCCTCAAAACCAATATACATCCTGCTATATCTCCCACATGGAAAGTGCCAGAGGGAGAAGTGGCGATTATGTTTAGACTTTCTCGGAACTGCTTCAAATCAACTAGATATTCTTTGTGCTGTAAATCTCCCAACAGCCAAACGCAAAAGCAGCAAACATCTCGCTGTATGTCCCACATCCAAAGTGCCAAGAGAGAGCTTGCTCTCCCTCTCTTTGAGTACTGTTTTCGCTGTGCCGGTTACCTCTTTGCTAACATTCTCTTCAGCGCTGCAGGGAAAACCAGGAACCACGTGGAGAAGGCACCCACACTGAAAGTGCCTGGAGGGAACATTGGGGCTTCTTCTCAGTGTCTCTGACATAGGGTTTCACTGTCCCGGAAAGTCTCTGCTAACACCCTGCAGAGCGCTGTGCCCAATCTACAGAAACGTCTTGCGGTATCTCCTACAGGGAAAGTGCCAGGAGGGAACTGTCCATCTTGTTCTCAGTGTCTCTGAGAATTGCTCTGATTATCCCTGTGACCTCTTTGCTAAGACTCTCCAGAGAGCCGTCCTCAAAACCAACACACATCTTGACATATCTCCCTCATTGATCGCAGTGTCTCCAGGAACGGGCATTCAAGGAGCCAGGAACTTTTCTCCCTACACTGTCCATTGAGTTGTCCTCAAAACCAATATACATCCTGCTATATCTCCCACATGGAAAGTGCCAGGAGGGAGAAGTGGCGATTATGTTTAGACTTTCTCGGAACTGCTTCAAATCAACTAGATATCTTTGTGCTGTAAATCTCCCAACAGCCAAACGCAAAGCAGCAAACATCTCGCTGTATGTCCCACATCCAAAGTGCCAAGAGAGAGCTTGCTCTCCCTGTCTTTGAGTACTGTTTTCGCTGTGCCGGTTACCCCTCTTTGCTAACATTCTCTTCAGCGCTGCAGGGAAACCAGGAACCACGTGAGAAGGCACCCACACTGAAAGTGCCTGGAGGGAACATTGGGGCTTCTTCTCAGTGTCTCTGACATAGGGTTTCACTGTCCCGGGAAAGTCTCTGCTAACACCCTGCAGAGCGCTGTGCCCAATCTACAGAAACGTCTTGCGGTATCTCCTACAGGGAAAGTGCCAGGAGGGAACTGTCCATCTTGTTCTCAGTGTCTCTGAGAATTGCTCTGATTATCCCTGTGACCTCTTTGCTAAGACTCTCCAGAGAGCCGTCCTCAAACAAACACACATCTTGACATATCTCCCACATTGATCGCAGTGTCTCCAGGAACGGCATTCCAAGGAGCCAGGAACTTTTCTCCCTACACTGTCCATTGAGTTGTCCTCAAAACCAATATACATCCAGCTATATCTCCCACATGGAAAGTGCCAGGAGGGAGAAGTGGCGATTATGTTTAGACTTTCTCGGAACTGCTTCAAATCAACTAGATATCTTTGTGCTGTAAATCTCCCAACAGCCAAACGCAAAAGCAGCAAACATCTCGCTGTATGTCCACATCCAAAGTGCCAAGAGAGAGCTTGCTCTCCCTGTCTTTGAGTACTGTTTTCGCTGTGCCGGTTACCTCTTTGCTAACATTCTCTTCAGCGCTGCAGGGAAACCAGGAACCACGTGGAGAAGGCACCCACACTGAAAGTGCCTGGAGGGAACATTGGGGCTTCTTCTCAGTGTCTCTGACATAGGGTTTCACTGTCCCGGGAAAGTCTCTGCTAACACCCTGCAGAGCGCTGTGCCCAATCTACAGAAACGTCTTGCGGTATCTCCTACAGGGAAAGTGCCAGGAGGGAACTGTCCATCTTGTTCTCAGTGTCTCTGAGAATTGCTCTGATTATCCCTGTGACCTCTTTGCTAAGACTCTCCAGAGAGCCGTCCTCAAAACCAACACACATCTTGACATATCTCCCACATTGATCGCAGTGTCTCCAGGAACGGCATTCAAGGAGCCAGGAACTTTTCTCCCTACACTGTCCATTGAGTTGTCCTCAAAACCAATATACATCCTGCTATATCTCCCACATGGAAAGTGCCAGGAGGGAGAAGTGGCGATTATGTTTAGACTTTCTCGGAACTGCTTCAAATCAACTAGATATCTTTGTGCTGTAAATCTCCCAACAGCCAAACGCAAAAGCAGCAAACATCTCGCTGTATGTCCCACATCCAAAGTGCCAAGAGAGAGCTTGCTCTCCCTGTCTTTGAGTACTGTTTTCGCTGTGCCGGTTACCTCTTTGCTAACATTCTCTTCAGCGCTGCAGGGAAACCAGGAACCACGTGGAGAAGGCACCCACACTGAAAGTGCCTGGAGGGAACATTGGGGCTTCTTCTCAGTGTCTCTGACATAGGGTTTCACTGTCCCGGGAAAGTCTCTGCTAACACCCTGCAGAGCGCTGTGCCCAATCTACAGAAACGTCTTGCGGTATCTCCTACAGGGAAAGTGCCAGGAGGGAATTGTCGAGCTTGTTCTCAGTGTCTCTGAGAATTGCTCTGATTATCCCTGTGACCTCTTTGCTAAGACTCTCCAGAGAGCCGTCCTCAAAACCAACACACATCTTGACATATCTCCCTCATTGATCGCAGTGTCTCCAGGAACGGCATTCAAGGAGCCAGGAACTTTTCTCCCTACACTGTCCATTGAGTTGTCCTCAAAACCAATATACATCCTGCTATATCTCCCACATGGAAAGTGCCAGGAGGGAGAAGTGGAGATTATGTTTAGACTTTCTCGGAACTGCTTCAAATCAACTAGATATCTTTGTGCTGTAAATCTCCCAACAGCCAAACGCAAAAGCAGCAAACATCTCGCTGTATGTCCCACATCCAAAGTGCCAAGAGAGAGCTTGCTCTCCCTGTCTTTGAGTACTGTTTTCGCTGTGCCGGTTACCTCTTTGCTAACATTCTCTTCAGCGCTGCAGGGAAACCAGGAACCACGTGGAGAAGGCACCCACACTGAAAGTGCCTGGAGGGAACATTGGGGCTTCTTCTCAGTGTCTCTGACATAGGGTTTCACTGTCCCGGGAAAGTCTCTGCTAACACCCTGCAGAGCGCTGTGCCCAATCTACAGAAACGTCTTGCGGTATCTCCTACAGGGAAAGTGCCAGGAGGGAACTGTCCATCTTGTTCTCAGTGTCTCTGAGAATTGCTCTGATTATCCCTGTGACCTCTTTGCTAAGACTCTCCAGAGAGCCGTCCTCAAAACCAACACACATCTTGACATATCTCCCACATTGATCGCAGTGTCTCCAGGAACGGCATTCAAGGAGCCAGGAACTTTTCTCCCTACACTGTCCATTGAGTTGTCCTCAAAACCAATATACATCCTGCTATATCTCCCACATGGAAAGTGCCAGGAGGGAGAAGTGGCGATTATGTTTAGACTTTCTCGGAACTGCTTCAAATCAACTAGATATCTTTGTGCTGTAAATCTCCCAACAGCCAAACGCAAAAGCAGCAAACATCTCGCTGTATGTCCCACATCCAAAGTGCCAAGAGAGAGCTTGCTCTCCCTGTCTTTGAGTACTGTTTTCGCTGTGCCGGTTACCTCTTTGCTAACATTCTCTTCAGCGCTGCAGGGAAACCAGGAACCACGTGGAGAAGGCACCCACACTGAAAGTGCCTGGAGGGAACATTGGGGCTTCTTCTCAGTGTCTCTGACATAGGGTTTCACTGTCCCGGGAAAGTCTCTGCTAACACCCTGCAGAGCGCTGTGCCCAATCTACAGAAACGTCTTGCGGTATCTCCTACAGGGAAAGTGCCAGGAGGGAATTGTCGAGCTTGTTCTCAGTGTCTCTGAGAATTGCTCTGATTATCCCTGTGACCTCTTTGCTAAGACTCTCCAGAGAGCCGTCCTCAAAACCAACACACATCTTGACATATCTCCCTCATTGATCGCAGTGTCTCCAGGAACGGCATTCAAGGAGCCAGGAACTTTTCTCCCTACACTGTCCATTGAGTTGTCCTCAAAACCAATATACATCCTGCTATATCTCCCACATGGAAAGTGCCAGGAGGGAGAAGTGGCGATTATGTTTAGACTTCCTCGGAACTGCTTCAAATCAACTAGATATCTTTGTGCTGTAAATCTCCCAACAGCCAAACGCAAAAGCAGCAAACATCTCGCTGTATGTCCCACATCCAAAGTGCCAAGAGAGAGCTTGCTCTCCCTGTCTTTGAGTACTGTTTTCGCTGTGCCGGTTACCTCTTTGCTAACATTCTCTTCAGCGCTGCAGGGAAACCAGGAACCACGTGGAGAAGGCACCCACACTGAAAGTGCCTGGAGGGAACATTGGGGCTTCTTCTCAGTGTCTCTGACATAGGGTTTCACTGTCCCGGGAAAGTCTCTGCTAACACCCTGCAGAGCGCTGTGCCCAATCTACAGAAACGTCTTGCGGTATCTCCTACAGGGAAAGTGCCAGGAGGGAACTGTCCATCTTGTTCTCAGTGTCTCTGAGAATTGCTCTGATTATCCCTGTGACCTCTTTGCTAAGACTCTCCAGAGAGCCGTCCTCAAAACCAACACACATCTTGACATATCTCCCACATTGATCGCAGTGTCTCCAGGAACGGCATTCAAGGAGCCAGGAACTTTTCTCCCTACACTGTCCATTGAGTTGTCCTCAAAACCAATATACATCCTGCTATATCTCCCACATGGAAAGTGCCAGGAGGGAGAAGTGGCGATTATGTTTAGACTTTCTCGGAACTGCTTCAAATCAACTAGATATCTTTGTGCTGTAAATCTCCCAACAGCCAAACGCAAAAGCAGCAAACATCTCGCTGTATGTCCCACATCCAAAGTGCCAAGAGAGAGCTTGCTCTCCCTCTCTTTGAGTACTGTTTTCGCTGTGCCGGTTACCTCTTTGCTAACATTCTCTTCAGCGCTGCAGGGAAACCAGGAACCACGTGGAGAAGGCACCCACACTGAAAGTGCCTGGAGGGAACATTGGGGCTTCTTCTCAGTGTCTCTGACATAGGGTTTCACTGTCCCGGGAAAGTCTCTGCTAACACCCTGCAGAGCGCTGTGCCCAATCTACAGAAACGTCTTGCGGTATCTCCTACAGGGAAAGTGCCAGGAGGGAATTGTCGAGCTTGTTCTCAGTGTCTCTGAGAATTGCTCTGATTATCCCTGTGACCTCTTTGCTAAGACTCTCCAGAGAGCCGTCCTCAAAACCAACACACATCTTGACATATCTCCCTCATTGATCGCAGTGTCTCCAGGAACGGCATTCAAGGAGCCAGGAACTTTTCTCCCTACACTGTCCATTGAGTTGTCCTCAAAACCAATATACATCCTGCTATATCTCCCACATGGAAAGTGCCAGGAGGGAGAAGTGGCGATTATGTTTAGACTTCCTCGGAACTGCTTCAAATCAACTAGATATCTTTGTGCTGTAAATCTCCCAACAGCCAAACGCAAAAGCAGCAAACATCTCGCTGTATGTCCCACATCCAAAGTGCCAAGAGAGAGCTTGCTCTCCCTGTCTTTGAGTACTGTTTTCGCTGTGCCGGTTACCTCTTTGCTAACATTCTCTTCAGCGCTGCAGGGAAACCAGGAACCACGTGGAGAAGGCACCCACACTGAAAGTGCCTGGAGGGAACATTGGGGCTTCTTCTCAGTGTCTCTGACATAGGGTTTCACTGTCCCGGGAAAGTCTCTGCTAACACCCTGCAGAGCGCTGTGCCCAATCTACAGAAACGTCTTGCGGTATCTCCTACAGGGAAAGTGCCAGGAGGGAACTGTCCATCTTGTTCTCAGTGTCTCTGAGAATTGCTCTGATTATCCCTGTGACCTCTTTGCTAAGACTCTCCAGAGAGCCGTCCTCAAAACAAACACACATCTTGACATATCTCCCTCATTGATCGCAGTGTCTCCAGGAACGGCATTCAAGGAGCCAGGAACTTTTCTCCCTACACTGTCCATTGAGTTGTCCTCAAAACCAATATACATCCTGCTATATCTCCCACATGGAAAGTGCCAGGAGGGAGAAGTGGCGATTATGTTTAGACTTTCTCGGAACTGCTTCAAATCAACTAGATATCTTTGTGCTGTAAATCTCCCAACAGCCAAACGCAAAAGCAGCAAACATCTCGCTGTATGTCCCACATCCAAAGTGCCAAGAGAGAGCTTGCTCTCCCTCTCTTTGAGTACTGTTTTCGCTGTGCCGGTTACCTCTTTGCTAACATTCTCTTCAGCGCTGCAGGGAAACCAGGAACCACGTGGAGAAGGCACCCACACTGAAAGTGCCTGGAGGGAACATTGGGGCTTCTTCTCAGTGTCTCTGACATAGGGTTTCACTGTCCCGGGAAAGTCTCTGCTAACACCCTGCAGAGCGCTGTGCCCAATCTACAGAAACGTCTTGCGGTATCTCCTACAGGGAAAGTGCCAGGAGGGAACTGTCCATCTTGTTCTCAGTGTCTCTGAGAATTGCTCTGATTATCCCTGTGACCTCTTTGCTAAGACTCTCCAGAGAGCCGTCCTCAAAACCAACACACATCTTGACATATCTCCCACATTGATCGCAGTGTCTCCAGGAACGGCATTCAAGGAGCCAGGAACTTTTCTCCCTACACTGTCCATTGAGTTGTCCTCAAAACCAATATACATCCTGCTATATCTCCCACATGGAAAGTGCCAGGAGGGAGAAGTGGCGATTATGTTTAGACTTTCTCGGAACTGCTTCAAATCAACTAGATATCTTTGTGCTGTAAATCTCCCAACAGCCAAACGCAAAAGCAGCAAACATCTCGCTGTATGTCCCACATCCAAAGTGCCAAGAGAGAGCTTGCTCTCCCTGTCTTTGAGTACTGTTTTCGCTGTGCCGGTTACCTCTTTGCTAACATTCTCTTCAGCGCTGCAGGGAAACCAGGAACCACGTGGAGAAGGCACCCACACTGAAAGTGCCTGGAGGGAACATTGGGGCTTCTTCTCAGTGTCTCTGACATAGGGTTTCACTGTCCCGGGAAAGTCTCTGCTAACACCCTGCAGAGCGCTGTGCCCAATCTACAGAAACGTCTTGCGGTATCTCCTACAGGGAAAGTGCCAGGAGGGAATTGTCGAGCTTGTTCTCAGTGTCTCTGAGAATTGCTCTGATTATCCCTGTGACCTCTTTGCTAAGACTCTCCAGAGAGCCGTCCTCAAAACCAACACACATCTTGACATATCTCCCACATTGATCGCAGTGTCTCCAGGAACGGCATTCAAGGAGCCAGGAACTTTTCTCCCTACACTGTCCATTGAGTTGTCCTCAAAACCAATATACATCCTGCTATATCTCCCACATGGAAAGTGCCAGGAGGGAGAAGTGGCGATTATGTTTAGACTTTCTCGGAACTGCTTCAAATCAACTAGATATCTTTGTGCTGTAAATCTCCCAACAGCCAAACGCAAAAGCAGCAAACATCTCGCTGTATGTCCCACATCCAAAGTGCCAAGAGAGAGCTTGCTCTCCCTGTCTTTGAGTACTGTTTTCACTGTCCCGGTTACCTCTTTGCTAACATTCTCTTCAGCGCTGCAGGGAAACCAGGAACCACGTGGAGAAGGCACCCACACTGAAAGTGCCTGGAGGGAACATTGGGGCTTCTTCTCAGTGTCTCTGACATAGGGTTTCACTGTCCCGGGAAAGTCTCTGCTAACACCCTGCAGAGCGCTGTGCCCAATCTACAGAAACGTCTTGCGGTATCTCCTACAGGGAAAGTGCCAGGAGGGAACTGTCCATCTTGTTCTCAGTGTCTCTGAGAATTGCTCTGATTATCCCTGTGACCTCTTTGCTAAGACTCTCCAGAGAGCCGTCCTCAAAACCAACACACATCTTGACATATCTCCCACATTGATCGCAGTGTCTCCAGGAACGGCATTCAAGGAGCCAGGAACTTTTCTCCCTACACTGTCCATTGAGTTGTCCTCAAAACCAATATACATCCTGCTATATCTCCCACATGGAAAGTGCCAGGAGGGAGAAGTGGGGATTATGTTTAGACTTTCTCGGAACTGCTTCAAATCAACTAGATATCTTTGTGCTGTAAATCTCCCAACAGCCAAACGCAAAAGCAGCAAACATCTCGCTGTATGTCCCACATCCAAAGTGCCAAGAGAGAGCTTGCTCTCCCTGTCTTTGAGTACTGTTTTCGCTGTGCCGGTTTCCTCTTTGCTAACATTCTCTTCAGCGCTGCAGGGAAACCAGGAACCACGTGGAGAAGGCACCCACACTGAAAGTGCCTGGAGGGAACATTGGGGCTTCTTCTCAGTGTCTCTGACATAGGGTTTCACTGTCCCGGGAAAGTCTCTGCTAACACCCTGCAGAGCGCTGTGCCCAATCTACAGAAACGTCTTGCGGTATCTCCTACAGGGAAAGTGCCAGGAGGGAACTGTCCATCTTGTTCTCAGTGTCTCTGAGAATTGCTCTGATTATCCCTGTGACCTCTTTGCTAAGACTCTCCAGAGAGCCGTCCTCAAAACCAACACACATCTTGACATATCTCCCTCATTGATCGCAGTGTCTCCAGGAACGGCATTCAAGGAGCCAGGAACTTTTCTCCCTACACTGTCCATTGAGTTGTCCTCAAAACCAATATACATCCTGCTATATCTCCCACATGGAAAGTGCCAGGAGGGAGAAGTGGCGATTATGTTTAGACTTTCTCGGAACTGCTTCAAATCAACTAGATATCTTTGTGCTGTAAATCTCCCAACAGCCAAACGCAAAAGCAGCAAACATCTCGCTGTATGTCCCACATCCAAAGTGCCAAGAGAGAGCTTGCTCTCCCTGTCTTTGAGTACTGTTTTCGCTGTGCCGGTTACCTCTTTGCTAACATTCTCTTCAGCGCTGCAGGGAAACCAGGAACCACGTGGAGAAGGCACCCACACTGAAAGTGCCTGGAGGGAACATTGGGGCTTCTTCTCAGTGTCTCTGACATAGGGTTTCACTGTCCCGGGAAAGTCTCTGCTAACACCCTGCAGAGCGCTGTGCCCAATCTACAGAAACGTCTTGCGGTATCTCCTACAGGGAAAGTGCCAGGAGGGAACTGTCCATCTTGTTCTCAGTGTCTCTGAGAATTGCTCTGATTATCCCTGTGACCTCTTTGCTAAGACTCTCCAGAGAGCCGTCCTCAAAACAAACACACATCTTGACATATCTCCCACATTGATCGCAGTGTCTCCAGGAACGGCATTCAAGGAGCCAGGAACTTTTCTCCCTACACTGTCCATTGAGTTGTCCTCAAAACCAATATACATCCTGCTATATCTCCCACATGGAAAGTGCCAGGAGGGAGAAGTGGCGATTATGTTTAGACTTTCTCGGAACTGCTTCAAATCAACTAGATATCTTTGTGCTGTAAATCTCCCAACAGCCAAACGCAAAAGCAGCAAACATCTCGCTGTATGTCCCACATCCAAAGTGCCAAGAGAGAGCTTGCTCTCCCTGTCTTTGAGTACTGTTTTCACTGTCCCGGTTACCTCTTTGCTAACATTCTCTTCAGCGCTGCAGGGAAACCAGGAACCACGTGGAGAAGGCACCCACACTGAAAGTGCCTGGAGGGAACATTGGGGCTTCTTCTCAGTGTCTCTGACATAGGGTTTCACTGTCCCGGGAAAGTCTCTGCTAACACCCTGCAGAGCGCTGTGCCCAATCTACAGAAACGTCTTGCGGTATCTCCTACAGGGAAAGTGCCAGGAGGGAATTGTCGAGCTTGTTCTCAGTGTCTCTGAGAATTGCTCTGATTATCCCTGTGACCTCTTTGCTAAGACTCTCCAGAGAGCCGTCCTCAAAACCAACACACATCTTGACATATCTCCCACATTGATCGCAGTGTCTCCAGGAACGGCATTCAAGGAGCCAGGAACTTTTCTCCCTACACTGTCCATTGAGTTGTCCTCAAAACCAATATACATCCTGCTATATCTCCCACATGGAAAGTGCCAGGAGGGAGAAGTGGCGATTATGTTAAGACTTTCTCGGAACTGCTTCAAATCAACTAGATATCTTTGTGCTGTAAATCTCCCAACAGCCAAACGCAAAAGCAGCAAACATCTCGCTGTATGTCCCACATCCAAAGTGCCAAGAGAGAGCTTGCTCTCCCTGTCTTTGAGTACTGTTTTCGCTGTGCCGGTTACCTCTTTGCTAACATTCTCTTCAGCGCTGCAGGGAAACCAGGAACCACGTGGAGAAGGCACCCACACTGAAAGTGCCTGGAGGGAACATTGGGGCTTCTTCTCAGTGTCTCTGACATAGGGTTTCACTGTCCCGGGAAAGTCTCTGCTAACACCCTGCAGAGCGCTGTGCCCAATCTACAGAAACGTCTTGCGGTATCTCCTACAGGGAAAGTGCCAGGAGGGAACTGTCCATCTTGTTCTCAGTGTCTCTGAGAATTGCTCTGATTATCCCTGTGACCTCTTTGCTAAGACTCTCCAGAGAGCCGTCCTCAAAACAAACACACATCTTGACATATCTCCCACATTGATCGCAGTGTCTCCAGGAACGGCATTCAAGGAGCCAGGAACTTTTCTCCCTACACTGTCCATTGAGTTGTCCTCAAAACCAATATACATCCTGCTATATCTCCCACATGGAAAGTGCCAGGAGGGAGAAGTGGCGATTATGTTTAGACTTTCTCGGAACTGCTTCAAATCAACTAGATATCTTTGTGCTGTAAATCTCCCAACAGCCAAACGCAAAAGCAGCAAATATCTCGCTGTATGTCCCACATCCAAAGTGCCAAGAGAGAGCTTGCTCTCCCTGTCTTTGAGTACTGTTTTCGCTGTGCCGGTTACCTCTTTGCTAACATTCTCTTCAGCGCTGCAGGGAAACCAGGAACCACGTGGAGAAGGCACCCACACTGAAAGTGCCTGGAGGGAACATTGGGGCTTCTTCTCAGTGTCTCTGACATAGGGTTTCACTGTCCCGGGAAAGTCTCTGCTAACACCCTGCAGAGCGCTGTGCCCAATCTACAGAAACGTCTTGCGGTATCTCCTACAGGGAAAGTGCCAGGAGGGAACTGTCCATCTTGTTCTCAGTGTCTCTGAGAATTGCTCTGATTATCCCTGTGACCTCTTTGCTAAGACTCTCCAGAGAGCCGTCCTCAAAACAAACACACATCTTGACATATCTCCCACATTGATCGCAGTGTCTCCAGGAACGGCATTCAAGGAGCCAGGAACTTTTCTCCCTACACTGTCCATTGAGTTGTCCTCAAAACCAATATACATCCTGCTATATCTCCCACATGGAAAGTGCCAGGAGGGAGAAGTGGCGATTATGTTTAGACTTTCTCGGAACTGCTTCAAATCAACTAGATATCTTTGTGCTGTAAATCTCCCAACAGCCAAACGCAAAAGCAGCAAACATCTCGCTGTATGTCCCACATCCAAAGTGCCAAGAGAGAGCTTGCTCTCCCTGTCTTTGAGTACTGTTTTCGCTGTGCCGGTTACCTCTTTGCTAACATTCTCTTCAGCGCTGCAGGGAAACCAGGAACCACGTGGAGAAGGCACCCACACTGAAAGTGCCTGGAGGGAACATTGGGGCTTCTTCTCAGTGTCTCTGACATAGGGTTTCACTGTCCCGGGAAAGTCTCTGCTAACACCCTGCAGAGCGCTGTGCCCAATCTACAGAAACGTCTTGCGGTATCTCCTACAGGGAAAGTGCCAGGAGGGAACTGTCCATCTTGTTCTCAGTGTCTCTGAGAATTGCTCTGATTATCCCTGTGACCTCTTTGCTAAGACTCTCCAGAGAGCCGTCCTCAAAACCAACACACATCTTGACATATCTCCCACATTGATCGCAGTGTCTCCAGGAACGGCATTCAAGGAGCCAGGAACTTTTCTCCCTACACTGTCCATTGAGTTGTCCTCAAAACCAATATACATCCTGCTATATCTCCCACATGGAAAGTGCCAGGAGGGAGAAGTGGCGATTATGTTTAGACTTTCTCGGAACTGCTTCAAATCAACTAGATATCTTTGTGCTGTAAATCTCCCAACAGCCAAACGCAAAAGCAGCAAACATCTCGCTGTATGTCCCACATCCAAAGTGCCAAGAGAGAGCTTGCTCTCCCTGTCTTTGAGTACTGTTTTCGCTGTGCCGGTTACCTCTTTGCTAACATTCTCTTCAGCGCTGCAGGGAAACCAGGAACCACGTGGAGAAGGCACCCACACTGAAAGTGCCTGGAGGGAACATTGGGGCTTCTTCTCAGTGTCTCTGACATAGGGTTTCACTGTCCCGGGAAAGTCTCTGCTAACACCCTGCAGAGCGCTGTGCCCAATCTACAGAAACGTCTTGCGGTATCTCCTACAGGGAAAGTGCCAGGAGGGAATTGTCGAGCTTGTTCTCAGTGTCTCTGAGAATTGCTCTGATTATCCCTGTGACCTCTTTGCTAAGACTCTCCAGAGAGCCGTCCTCAAAACCAACACACATCTTGACATATCTCCCTCATTGATCGCAGTGTCTCCAGGAACGGCATTCAAGGAGCCAGGAACTTTTCTCCCTACACTGTCCATTGAGTTGTCCTCAAAACCAATATACATCCTGCTATATCTCCCACATGGAAAGTGCCAGGAGGGAGAAGTGGCGATTATGTTTAGACTTTCTCGGAACTGCTTCAAATCAACTAGATATCTTTGTGCTGTAATTCTCCCAACAGCCAAACGCAAAAGCAGCAAACATCTCGCTGTATGTCCCACATCCAAAGTGCCAAGAGAGAGCTTGCTCTCCCTCTCTTTGAGTACTGTTTTCACTGTCCCGGTTACCTCTTTGCTAACATTCTCTTCAGCGCTGCAGGGAAAGCAGGAACCACGTGGAGAAGGCACCCACACTGAAAGTGCCTGGAGGGAACATTGGGGCTTCTTCTCAGTGTCTCTGACATAGGGTTTCACTGTCCCGGGAAAGTCTCTGCTAACACCCTGCAGAGCGCTGTGCCCAATCTACAGAAACGTCTTGCGGTATCTCCTACAGGGAAAGTGCCAGGAGGGAACTGTCCATCTTGTTCTCAGTGTCTCTGAGAATTGCTCTGATTATCCCTGTGACCTCTTTGCTAAGACTCTCCAGAGAGCCGTCCTCAAAACCAACACACATCTTGACATATCTCCCTCATTGATCGCAGTGTCTCCAGGAACGGCATTCAAGGAGCCAGGAACTTTTCTCCCTACACTGTCCATTGAGTTGTCCTCAAAACCAATATACATCCTGCTATATCTCCCACATGGAAAGTGCCAGGAGGGAGAAGTGGCGATTATGTTTAGACTTTCTCGGAACTGCTTCAAATCAACTAGATATCTTTGTGCTGTAAATCTCCCAAGAGCCAAACGCAAAAGCAGCAAACATCTCGCTGTATGTCCCACATCCAAAGTGCCAAGAGAGAGCTTGCTCTCCCTGTCTTTGAGTACTGTTTTCGCTGTGCCGGTTACCTCTTTGCTAACATTCTCTTCAGCGCTGCAGGGAAACCAGGAACCACGTGGAGAAGGCACCCACACTGAAAGTGCCTGGAGGGAACATTGGGGCTTCTTCTCAGTGTCTCTGACATAGGGTTTCACTGTCCCGGGAAAGTCTCTGCTAACACCCTGCAGAGCGCTGTGCCCAATCTACAGAAACGTCTTGCGGTATCTCCTACAGGGAAAGTGCCAGGAGGGAACTGTCCATCTTGTTCTCAGTGTCTCTGAGAATTGCTCTGATTATCCCTGTGACCTCTTTGCTAAGACTCTCCAGAGAGCCGTCCTCAAAACCAACACACATCTTGACATATCTCCCACATTGATCGCAGTGTCTCCAGGAACGGCATTCAAGGAGCCAGGAACTTTTCTCCCTACACTGTCCATTGAGTTGTCCTCAAAACCAATATACATCCTGCTATATCTCCCACATGGAAAGTGCCAGGAGGGAGAAGTGGCGATTATGTTTAGACTTTCTCGGAACTGCTTCAAATCAACTAGATATCTTTGTGCTGTAAATCTCCCAACAGCCAAACGCAAAAGCAGCAAACATCTCGCTGTATGTCCCACATCCAAAGTGCCAAGAGAGAGCTTGCTCTCCCTGTCTTTGAGTACTGTTTTCGCTGTGCCGGTTACCTCTTTGCTAACATTCTCTTCAGCGCTGCAGGGAAACCAGGAACCACGTGGAGAAGGCACCCACACTGAAAGTGCCTGGAGGGAACATTGGGGCTTCTTCTCAGTGTCTCTGACATAGGGTTTCACTGTCCCGGGAAAGTCTCTGCTAACACCCTGCAGAGCGCTGTGCCCAATCTACAGAAACGTCTTGCGGTATCTCCTACAGGGAAAGTGCCAGGAGGGAACTGTCCATCTTGTTCTCAGTGTCTCTGAGAATTGCTCTGATTATCCCTGTGACCTCTTTGCTAAGACTCTCCAGAGAGCCGTCCTCAAAACCAACACACATCTTGACATATCTCCCTCATTGATCGCAGTGTCTCCAGGAACGGCATTCAAGGAGCCAGGAACTTTTCTCCCTACACTGTCCATTGAGTTGTCCTCAAAACCAATATACATCCTGCTATATCTCCCACATGGAAAGTGCCAGGAGGGAGAAGTGGCGATTATGTTTAGACTTTCTCGGAACTGCTTCAAATCAACTAGATATCTTTGTGCTGTAAATCTCCCAACAGCCAAACGCAAAAGCAGCAAACATCTCGCTGTATGTCCCACATCCAAAGTGCCAAGAGAGAGCTTGCTCTCCCTGTCTTTGAGTACTGTTTTCGCTGTGCCGGTTACCTCTTTGCTAACATTCTCTTCAGCGCTGCAGGGAAACCAGGAACCACGTGGAGAAGGCACCCACACTGAAAGTGCCTGGAGGGAACATTGGGGCTTCTTCTCAGTGTCTCTGACATAGGGTTTCACTGTCCCGGGAAAGTCTCTGCTAACACCCTGCAGAGCGCTGTGCCCAATCTACAGAAACGTCTTGCGGTATCTCCTACAGGGAAAGTGCCAGGAGGGAATTGTCGAGCTTGTTCTCAGTGTCTCTGAGAATTGCTCTGATTATCCCTGTGACCTCTTTGCTAAGACTCTCCAGAGAGCCGTCCTCAAAACCAACACACATCTTGACATATCTCCCTCATTGATCGCAGTGTCTCCAGGAACGGCATTCAAGGAGCCAGGAACTTTTCTCCCTACACTGTCCATTGAGTTGTCCTCAAAACCAATATACATCCTGCTATATCTCCCACATGGAAAGTGCCAGGAGGGAGAAGTGGCGATTATGTTTAGACTTTCTCGGAACTGCTTCAAATCAACTAGATATCTTTGTGCTGTAATTCTCCCAACAGCCAAACGCAAAAGCAGCAAACATCTCGCTGTATGTCCCACATCCAAAGTGCCAAGAGAGAGCTTGCTCTCCCTCTCTTTGAGTACTGTTTTCACTGTCCCGGTTACCTCTTTGCTAACATTCTCTTCAGCGCTGCAGGGAAACCAGGAACCACGTGGAGAAGGCACCCACACTGAAAGTGCCTGGAGGGAACATTGGGGCTTCTTCTCAGTGTCTCTGACATAGGGTTTCACTGTCCCGGGAAAGTCTCTGCTAACACCCTGCAGAGCGCTGTGCCCAATCTACAGAAACGTCTTGCGGTATCTCCTACAGGGAAAGTGCCAGGAGGGAACTGTCCATCTTGTTCTCAGTGTCTCTGAGAATTGCTCTGATTATCCCTGTGACCTCTTTGCTAAGACTCTCCAGAGAGCCGTCCTCAAAACCAACACACATCTTGACATATCTCCCTCATTGATCGCAGTGTCTCCAGGAACGGCATTCAAGGAGCCAGGAACTTTTCTCCCTACACTGTCCATTGAGTTGTCCTCAAAACCAATATACATCCTGCTATATCTCCCACATGGAAAGTGCCAGGAGGGAGAAGTGGCGATTATGTTTAGACTTTCTCGGAACTGCTTCAAATCAACTAGATATCTTTGTGCTGTAAATCTCCCAAGAGCCAAACGCAAAAGCAGCAAACATCTCGCTGTATGTCCCACATCCAAAGTGCCAAGAGAGAGCTTGCTCTCCCTGTCTTTGAGTACTGTTTTCGCTGTGCCGGTTACCTCTTTGCTAACATTCTCTTCAGCGCTGCAGGGAAACCAGGAACCACGTGGAGAAGGCACCCACACTGAAAGTGCCTGGAGGGAACATTGGGGCTTCTTCTCAGTGTCTCTGACATAGGGTTTCACTGTCCCGGGAAAGTCTCTGCTAACACCCTGCAGAGCGCTGTGCCCAATCTACAGAAACGTCTTGCGGTATCTCCTACAGGGAAAGTGCCAGGAGGGAACTGTCCATCTTGTTCTCAGTGTCTCTGAGAATTGCTCTGATTATCCCTGTGACCTCTTTGCTAAGACTCTCCAGAGAGCCGTCCTCAAAACCAACACACATCTTGACATATCTCCCACATTGATCGCAGTGTCTCCAGGAACGGCATTCAAGGAGCCAGGAACTTTTCTCCCTACACTGTCCATTGAGTTGTCCTCAAAACCAATATACATCCTGCTATATCTCCCACATGGAAAGTGCCAGGAGGGAGAAGTGGCGATTATGTTTAGACTTTCTCGGAACTGCTTCAAATCAACTAGATATCTTTGTGCTGTAAATCTCCCAACAGCCAAACGCAAAAGCAGCAAACATCTCGCTGTATGTCCCACATCCAAAGTGCCAAGAGAGAGCTTGCTCTCCCTGTCTTTGAGTACTGTTTTCGCTGTGCCGGTTACCTCTTTGCTAACATTCTCTTCAGCGCTGCAGGGAAACCAGGAACCACGTGGAGAAGGCACCCACACTGAAAGTGCCTGGAGGGAACATTGGGGCTTCTTCTCAGTGTCTCTGACATAGGGTTTCACTGTCCCGGGAAAGTCTCTGCTAACACCCTGCAGAGCGCTGTGCCCAATCTACAGAAACGTCTTGCGGTATCTCCTACAGGGAAAGTGCCAGGAGGGAACTGTCCATCTTGTTCTCAGTGTCTCTGAGAATTGCTCTGATTATCCCTGTGACCTCTTTGCTAAGACTCTCCAGAGAGCCGTCCTCAAAACAAACACACATCTTGACATATCTCCCACATTGATCGCAGTGTCTCCAGGAACGGCATTCAAGGAGCCAGGAACTTTTCTCCCTACACTGTCCATTGAGTTGTCCTCAAAACCAATATACATCCTGCTATATCTCCCACATGGAAAGTGCCAGGAGGGAGAAGTGGCGATTATGTTTAGACTTTCTCGGAACTGCTTCAAATCAACTAGATATCTTTGTGCTGTAAATCTCCCAACAGCCAAACGCAAAAGCAGCAAACATCTCGCTGTATGTCCCACATCCAAAGTGCCAAGAGAGAGCTTGCTCTCCCTGTCTTTGAGTACTGTTTTCGCTGTGCCGGTTACCTCTTTGCTAACATTCTCTTCAGCGCTGCAGGGAAACCAGGAACCACGTGGAGAAGGCACCCACACTGAAAGTGCCTGGAGGGAACATTGGGGCTTCTTCTCAGTGTCTCTGACATAGGGTTTCACTGTCCCGGGAAAGTCTCTGCTAACACCCTGCAGAGCGCTGTGCCCAATCTACAGAAACGTCTTGCGGTATCTCCTACAGGGAAAGTGCCAGGAGGGAACTGTCCATCTTGTTCTCAGTGTCTCTGAGAATTGCTCTGATTATCCCTGTGACCTCTTTGCTAAGACTCTCCAGAGAGCCGTCCTCAAAACCAACACACATCTTGACATATCTCCCACATTGATCGCAGTGTCTCCAGGAACGGCATTCAAGGAGCCAGGAACTTTTCTCCCTACACTGTCCATTGAGTTGTCCTCAAAACCAATATACATCCTGCTATATCTCCCACATGGAAAGTGCCAGGAGGGAGAAGTGGCGATTATGTTTAGACTTTCTCGGAACTGCTTCAAATCAACTAGATATCTTTGTGCTGTAAATCTCCCAAGAGCCAAACGCAAAAGCAGCAAACATCTCGCTGTATGTCCCACATCCAAAGTGCCAAGAGAGAGCTTGCTCTCCCTGTCTTTGAGTACTGTTTTCGCTGTGCCGGTTACCTCTTTGCTAACATTCTCTTCAGCGCTGCAGGGAAACCAGGAACCACGTGGAGAAGGCACCCACACTGAAAGTGCCTGGAGGGAACATTGGGGCTTCTTCTCAGTGTCTCTGACATAGGGTTTCACTGTCCCGGGAAAGTCTCTGCTAACACCCTGCAGAGCGCTGTGCCCAATCTACAGAAACGTCTTGCGGTATCTCCTACAGGGAAAGTGCCAGGAGGGAACTGTCCATCTTGTTCTCAGTGTCTCTGAGAATTGCTCTGATTATCCCTGTGACCTCTTTGCTAAGACTCTCCAGAGAGCCGTCCTCAAAACCAACACACATCTTGACATATCTCCCTCATTGATCGCAGTGTCTCCAGGAACGGCATTCAAGGAGCCAGGAACTTTTCTCCCTACACTGTCCATTGAGTTGTCCTCAAAACCAATATACATCCTGCTATATCTCCCACATGGAAAGTGCCAGGAGGGAGAAGTGGCGATTATGTTTAGACTTTCTCGGAACTGCTTCAAATCAACTAGATATCTTTGTGCTGTAAATCTCCCAACAGCCAAACGCAAAAGCAGCAAACATCTCGCTGTATGTCCCACATCCAAAGTGCCAAGAGAGAGCTTGCTCTCCCTGTCTTTGAGTACTGTTTTCGCTGTGCCGGTTACCTCTTTGCTAACATTCTCTTCAGCGCTGCAGGGAAACCAGGAACCACGTGGAGAAGGCACCCACACTGAAAGTGCCTGGAGGGAACATTGGGGCTTCTTCTCAGTGTCTCTGACATAGGGTTTCACTGTCCCGGGAAAGTCTCTGCTAACACCCTGCAGAGCGCTGTGCCCAATCTACAGAAACGTCTTGCGGTATCTCCTACAGGGAAAGTGCCAGGAGGGAATTGTCGAGCTTGTTCTCAGTGTCTCTGAGAATTGCTCTGATTATCCCTGTGACCTCTTTGCTAAGACTCTCCAGAGAGCCGTCCTCAAAACCAACACACATCTTGACATATCTCCCTCATTGATCGCAGTGTCTCCAGGAACGGCATTCAAGGAGCCAGGAACTTTTCTCCCTACACTGTCCATTGAGTTGTCCTCAAAACCAATATACATCCTGCTATATCTCCCACATGGAAAGTGCCAGGAGGGAGAAGTGGCGATTATGTTTAGACTTTCTCGGAACTGCTTCAAATCAACTAGATATCTTTGTGCTGTAAATCTCCCAACAGCCAAACGCAAAAGCAGCAAACATCTCGCTGTATGTCCCACATCCAAAGTGCCAAGAGAGAGCTTGCTCTCCCTGTCTTTGAGTACTGTTTTCGCTGTGCCGGTTACCTCTTTGCTAACATTCTCTTCAGCGCTGCAGGGAAACCAGGAACCACGTGGAGAAGGCACCCACACTGAAAGTGCCTGGAGGGAACATTGGGGCTTCTTCTCAGTGTCTCTGACATAGGGTTTCACTGTCCCGGGAAAGTCTCTGCTAACACCCTGCAGAGCGCTGTGCCCAATCTACAGAAACGTCTTGCGGTATCTCCTACAGGGAAAGTGCCAGGAGGGAACTGTCCATCTTGTTCTCAGTGTCTCTGAGAATTGCTCTGATTATCCCTGTGACCTCTTTGCTAAGACTCTCCAGAGAGCCGTCCTCAAAACCAACACACATCTTGACATATCTCCCACATTGATCGCAGTGTCTCCAGGAACGGCATTCAAGGAGCCAGGAACTTTTCTCCCTACACTGTCCATTGAGTTGTCCTCAAAACCAATATACATCCTGCTATATCTCCCACATGGAAAGTGCCAGGAGGGAGAAGTGGCGATTATGTTTAGACTTTCTCGGAACTGCTTCAAATCAACTAGATATCTTTGTGCTGTAAATCTCCCAACAGCCAAACGCAAAAGCAGCAAACATCTCGCTGTATGTCCCACATCCAAAGTGCCAAGAGAGAGCTTGCTCTCCCTGTCTTTGAGTACTGTTTTCGCTGTGCCGGTTACCTCTTTGCTAACATTCTCTTCAGCGCTGCAGGGAAACCAGGAACCACGTGGAGAAGGCACCCACACTGAAAGTGCCTGGAGGGAACATTGGGGCTTCTTCTCAGTGTCTCTGACATAGGGTTTCACTGTCCCGGGAAAGTCTCTGCTAACACCCTGCAGAGCGCTGTGCCCAATCTACAGAAACGTCTTGCGGTATCTCCTACAGGGAAAGTGCCAGGAGGGAACTGTCCATCTTGTTCTCAGTGTCTCTGAGAATTGCTCTGATTATCCCTGTGACCTCTTTGCTAAGACTCTCCAGAGAGCCGTCCTCAAAACCAACACACATCTTGACATATCTCCCTCATTGATCGCAGTGTCTCCAGGAACGGCATTCAAGGAGCCAGGAACTTTTCTCCCTACACTGTCCATTGAGTTGTCCTCAAAACCAATATACATCCTGCTATATCTCCCACATGGAAAGTGCCAGGAGGGAGAAGTGGCGATTATGTTTAGACTTTCTCGGAACTGCTTCAAATCAACTAGATATCTTTGTGCTGTAAATCTCCCAACAGCCAAACGCAAAAGCAGCAAACATCTCGCTGTATGTCCCACATCCAAAGTGCCAAGAGAGAGCTTGCTCTCCCTCTCTTTGAGTACTGTTTTCACTGTGCCGGTTACCTCTTTGCTAACATTCTCTTCAGCGCTGCAGGGAAACCAGGAACCACGTGGAGAAGGCACCCACACTGAAAGTGCCTGGAGGGAACATTGGGGCTTCTTCTCAGTGTCTCTGACATAGGGTTTCACTGTCCCGGGAAAGTCTCTGCTAACACCCTGCAGAGCGCTGTGCCCAATCTACAGAAACGTCTTGCGGTATCTCCTACAGGGAAAGTGCCAGGAGGGAACTGTCCATCTTGTTCTCAGTGTCTCTGAGAATTGCTCTGATTATCCCTGTGACCTCTTTGCTAAGACTCTCCAGAGAGCCGTCCTCAAAACCAACACACATCTTGACATATCTCCCACATTGATCGCAGTGTCTCCAGGAACGGCATTCAAGGAGCCAGGAACTTTTCTCCCTACACTGTCCATTGAGTTGTCCTCAAAACCAATATACATCCTGCTATATCTCCCACATGGAAAGTGCCAGGAGGGAGAAGTGGCGATTATGTTTAGACTTTCTCGGAACTGCTTCAAATCAACTAGATATCTTTGTGCTGTAAATCTCCCAACAGCCAAACGCAAAAGCAGCAAACATCTCGCTGTATGTCCCACATCCAAAGTGCCAAGAGAGAGCTTGCTCTCCCTGTCTTTGAGTACTGTTTTCGCTGTGCCGGTTACCTCTTTGCTAACATTCTCTTCAGCGCTGCAGGGAAACCAGGAACCACGTGGAGAAGGCACCCACACTGAAAGTGCCTGGAGGGAACATTGGGGCTTCTTCTCAGTGTCTCTGACATAGGGTTTCACTGTCCCGGGAAAGTCTCTGCTAACACCCTGCAGAGCGCTGTGCCCAATCTACAGAAACGTCTTGCGGTATCTCCTACAGGGAAAGTGCCAGGAGGGAACTGTCCATCTTGTTCTCAGTGTCTCTGAGAATTGCTCTGATTATCCCTGTGACCTCTTTGCTAAGACTCTCCAGAGAGCCGTCCTCAAAACCAACACACATCTTGACATATCTCCCTCATTGATCGCAGTGTCTCCAGGAACGGCATTCAAGGAGCCAGGAACTTTTCTCCCTACACTGTCCATTGAGTTGTCCTCAAAACCAATATACATCCTGCTATATCTCCCACATGGAAAGTGCCAGGAGGGAGAAGTGGGGATTATGTTTAGACTTTCTCGGAACTGCTTCAAATCAACTAGATATCTTTGTGCTGTAAATCTCCCAACAGCCAAACGCAAAAGCAGCAAACATCTCGCTGTATGTCCCACATCCAAAGTGCCAAGAGAGAGCTTGCTCTCCCTGTCTTTGAGTACTGTTTTCGCTGTGCCGGTTACCTCTTTGCTAACATTCTCTTCAGCGCTGCAGGGAAACCAGGAACCACGTGGAGAAGGCACCCACACTGAAAGTGCCTGGAGGGAACATTGGGGCTTCTTCTCAGTGTCTCTGACATAGGGTTTCACTGTCCCGGGAAAGTCTCTGCTAACACCCTGCAGAGCGCTGTGCCCAATCTACAGAAACGTCTTGCGGTATCTCCTACAGGGAAAGTGCCAGGAGGGAATTGTCGAGCTTGTTCTCAGTGTCTCTGAGAATTGCTCTGATTATCCCTGTGACCTCTTTGCTAAGACTCTCCAGAGAGCCGTCCTCAAAACCAACACACATCTTGACATATCTCCCACATTGATCGCAGTGTCTCCAGGAACGGCATTCAAGGAGCCAGGAACTTTTCTCCCTACACTGTCCATTGAGTTGTCCTCAAAACCAATATACATCCTGCTATATCTCCCACATGGAAAGTGCCAGGAGGGAGAAGTGGCGATTATGTTTAGACTTTCTCGGAACTGCTTCAAATCAACTAGATATCTTTGTGCTGTAAATCTCCCAACAGCCAAACGCAAAAGCAGCAAACATCTCGCTGTATGTCCCACATCCAAAGTGCCAAGAGAGAGCTTGCTCTCCCTGTCTTTGAGTACTGTTTTCGCTGTGCCGGTTACCTCTTTGCTAACATTCTCTTCAGCGCTGCAGGGAAACCAGGAACCACGTGGAGAAGGCACCCACACTGAAAGTGCCTTGAGGGAACATTGGGGCTTCTTCTCAGTGTCTCTGACATAGGGTTTCACTGTCCCGGGAAAGTCTCTGCTAACACCCTGCAGAGCGCTGTGCCCAATCTACAGAAACGTCTTGCGGTATCTCCTACAGGGAAAGTGCCAGGAGGGAATTGTCGAGCTTGTTCTCAGTGTCTCTGAGAATTGCTCTGATTATCCCTGTGACCTCTTTGCTAAGACTCTCCAGAGAGCCGTCCTCAAAACCAACACACATCTTGACATATCTCCCTCATTGATCGCAGTGTCTCCAGGAACGGCATTCAAGGAGCCAGGAACTTTTCTCCCTACACTGTCCATTGAGTTGTCCTCAAAACCAATATACATCCTGCTATATCTCCCACATGGAAAGTGCCAGGAGGGAGAAGTGGAGATTATGTTTAGACTTCCTCGGAACTGCTTCAAATCAACTAGATACCTTTGTGCTGTAAATCTCCCAACAGCCAAACGCAAAAGCAGCAAACATCTCGCTGTATGTCCCACATCCAAAGTGCCAAGAGAGAGCTTGCTCTCCCTGTCTTTGAGTACTGTTTTCGCTGTGCCGGTTACCTCTTTGCTAACATTCTCTTCAGCGCTGCAGGGAAACCAGGAACCACGTGGAGAAGGCACCCACACTGAAAGTGCCTGGAGGGAACATTGGGGCTTCTTCTCAGTGTCTCTGACATAGGGTTTCACTGTCCCGGGAAAGTCTCTGCTAACACCCTGCAGAGCGCTGTGCCCAATCTACAGAAACGTCTTGCGGTATCTCCTACAGGGAAAGTGCCAGGAGGGAATTGTCGAGCTTGTTCTCAGTGTCTCTGAGAATTGCTCTGATTATCCCTGTGACCTCTTTGCTAAGACTCTCCAGAGAGCCGTCCTCAAAACCAACACACATCTTGACATATCTCCCTCATTGATCGCAGTGTCTCCAGGAACGGCATTCAAGGAGCCAGGAACTTTTCTCCCTACACTGTCCATTGAGTTGTCCTCAAAACCAATATACATCCTGCTATATCTCCCACATGGAAAGTGCCAGGAGGGAGAAGTGGAGATTATGTTTAGACTTTCTCGGAACTGCTTCAAATCAACTAGATATCTTTGTGCTGTAAATCTCCCAACAGCCAAACGCAAAAGCAGCAAACATCTCGCTGTATGTCCCACATCCAAAGTGCCAAGAGAGAGCTTGCTCTCCCTGTCTTTGAGTACTGTTTTCGCTGTGCCGGTTACCTCTTTGCTAACATTCTCTTCAGCGCTGCAGGGAAACCAGGAACCACGTGGAGAAGGCACCCACACTGAAAGTGCCTGGAGGGAACATTGGGGCTTCTTCTCAGTGTCTCTGACATAGGGTTTCACTGTCCCGGGAAAGTCTCTGCTAACACCCTGCAGAGCGCTGTGCCCAATCTACAGAAACGTCTTGCGGTATCTCCTACAGGGAAAGTGCCAGGAGGGAACTGTCCATCTTGTTCTCAGTGTCTCTGAGAATTGCTCTGATTATCCCTGTGACCTCTTTGCTAAGACTCTCCAGAGAGCCGTCCTCAAAACAAACACACATCTTGACATATCTCCCACATTGATCGCAGTGTCTCCAGGAACGGCATTCAAGGAGCCAGGAACTTTTCTCCCTACACTGTCCATTGAGTTGTCCTCAAAACCAATATACATCCTGCTATATCTCCCACATGGAAAGTGCCAGGAGGGAGAAGTGGCGATTATGTTTAGACTTTCTCGGAACTGCTTCAAATCAACTAGATATCTTTGTGCTGTAAATCTCCCAACAGCCAAACGCAAAAGCAGCAAACATCTCGCTGTATGTCCCACATCCAAAGTGCCAAGAGAGAGCTTGCTCTCCCTGTCTTTGAGTACTGTTTTCGCTGTGCCGGTTACCTCTTTGCTAACATTCTCTTCAGCGCTGCAGGGAAACCAGGAACCACGTGGAGAAGGCACCCACACTGAAAGTGCCTGGAGGGAACATTGGGGCTTCTTCTCAGTGTCTCTGACATAGGGTTTCACTGTCCCGGGAAAGTCTCTGCTAACACCCTGCAGAGCGCTGTGCCCAATCTACAGAAACGTCTTGCGGTATCTCCTACAGGGAAAGTGCCAGGAGGGAACTGTCGAGCTTGTTCTCAGTGTCTCTGAGAATTGCTCTGATTATCCCTGTGACCTCTTTGCTAAGACTCTCCAGAGAGCCGTCCTCAAAACCAACACACATCTTGACATATCTCCCTCATTGATCGCAGTGTCTCCAGGAACGGCATTCAAGGAGCCAGGAACTTTTCTCCCTACACTGTCCATTGAGTTGTCCTCAAAACCAATATACATCCTGCTATATCTCCCACATGGAAAGTGCCAGGAGGGAGAAGTGGCGATTATGTTTAGACTTCCTCGGAACTGCTTCAAATCAACTAGATATCTTTGTGCTGTAAATCTCCCAACAGCCAAACGCAAAAGCAGCAAACATCTCGCTGTATGTCCCACATCCAAAGTGCCAAGAGAGAGCTTGCTCTCCCTGTCTTTGAGTACTGTTTTCGCTGTGCCGGTTACCTCTTTGCTAACATTCTCTTCAGCGCTGCAGGGAAACCAGGAACCACGTGGAGAAGGCACCCACACTGAAAGTGCCTGGAGGGAACATTGGGGCTTCTTCTCAGTGTCTCTGACATAGGGTTTCACTGTCCCGGGAAAGTCTCTGCTAACACCCTGCAGAGCGCTGTGCCCAATCTACAGAAACGTCTTGCGGTATCTCCTACAGGGAAAGTGCCAGGAGGGAACTGTCCATCTTGTTCTCAGTGTCTCTGAGAATTGCTCTGATTATCCCTGTGACCTCTTTGCTAAGACTCTCCAGAGAGCCGTCCTCAAAACCAACACACATCTTGACATATCTCCCACATTGATCGCAGTGTCTCCAGGAACGGCATTCAAGGAGCCAGGAACTTTTCTCCCTACACTGTCCATTGAGTTGTCCTCAAAACCAATATACATCCTGCTATATCTCCCACATGGAAAGTGCCAGGAGGGAGAAGTGGCGATTATGTTTAGACTTTCTCGGAACTGCTTCAAATCAACTAGATATCTTTGTGCTGTAAATCTCCCAACAGCCAAACGCAAAAGCAGCAAACATCTCGCTGTATGTCCCACATCCAAAGTGCCAAGAGAGAGCTTGCTCTCCCTCTCTTTGAGTACTGTTTTCGCTGTGCCGGTTACCTCTTTGCTAACATTCTCTTCAGCGCTGCAGGGAAACCAGGAACCACGTGGAGAAGGCACCCACACTGAAAGTGCCTTGAGGGAACATTGGGGCTTCTTCTCAGTGTCTCTGACATAGGGTTTCACTGTCCCGGGAAAGTCTCTGCTAACACCCTGCAGAGCGCTGTGCCCAATCTACAGAAACGTCTTGCGGTATCTCCTACAGGGAAAGTGCCAGGAGGGAACTGTCCATCTTGTTCTCAGTGTCTCTGAGAATTGCTCTGATTATCCCTGTGACCTCTTTGCTAAGACTCTCCAGAGAGCCGTCCTCAAAACCAACACACATCTTGACATATCTCCCACATTGATCGCAGTGTCTCCAGGAACGGCATTCAAGGAGCCAGGAACTTTTCTCCCTACACTGTCCATTGAGTTGTCCTCAAAACCAATATACATCCTGCTATATCTCCCACATGGAAAGTGCCAGGAGGGAGAAGTGGCGATTATGTTTAGACTTTCTCGGAACTGCTTCAAATCAACTAGATATCTTTGTGCTGTAAATCTCCCAACAGCCAAACGCAAAAGCAGCAAACATCTCGCTGTATGTCCCACATCCAAAGTGCCAAGAGAGAGCTTGCTCTCCCTCTCTTTGAGTACTGTTTTCGCTGTGCCGGTTACCTCTTTGCTAACATTCTCTTCAGCGCTGCAGGGAAACCAGGAACCACGTGGAGAAGGCACCCACACTGAAAGTGCCTGGAGGGAACATTGGGGCTTCTTCTCAGTGTCTCTGACATAGGGTTTCACTGTCCCGGGAAAGTCTCTGCTAACACCCTGCAGAGCGCTGTGCCCAATCTACAGAAACGTCTTGCGGTATCTCCTACAGGGAAAGTGCCAGGAGGGAACTGTCCATCTTGTTCTCAGTGTCTCTGAGAATTGCTCTGATTATCCCTGTGACCTCTTTGCTAAGACTCTCCAGAGAGCCGTCCTCAAAACCAACACACATCTTGACATATCTCCCTCATTGATCGCAGTGTCTCCAGGAACGGCATTCAAGGAGCCAGGAACTTTTCTCCCTACACTGTCCATTGAGTTGTCCTCAAAACCAATATACATCCTGCTATATCTCCCACATGGAAAGTGCCAGGAGGGAGAACTGGGGATTATGTTTAGACTTTCTCGGAACTGCTTCAAATCAACTAGATATCTTTGTGCTGTAAATCTCCCAACAGCCAAACGCAAAAGCAGCAAACATCTCGCTGTATGTCCCACATCCAAAGTGCCAAGAGAGAGCTTGCTCTCCCTGTCTTTGAGTACTGTTTTCGCTGTGCCGGTTACCTCTTTGCTAACATTCTCTTCAGCGCTGCAGGGAAACCAGGAACCACGTGGAGAAGGCACCCACACTGAAAGTGCCTGGAGGGAACATTGGGGCTTCTTCTCAGTGTCTCTGACATAGGGTTTCACTGTCCCGGGAAAGTATCTGCTAACACCCTGCAGAGCGCTGTGCCCAATCTACAGAAACGTCTTGCGGTATCTCCTACAGGGAAAGTGCCAGGAGGGAACTGTCCATCTTGTTCTCAGTGTCTCTGAGAATTGCTCTGATTATCCCTGTGACCTCTTTGCTAAGACTCTCCAGAGAGCCGTCCTCAAAACCAACACACATCTTGACATATCTCCCTCATTGATCGCAGTGTCTCCAGGAACGGCATTCAAGGAGCCAGGAACTTTTCTCCCTACACTGTCCATTGAGTTGTCCTCAAAACCAATATACATCCTGCTATATCTCCCACATGGAAAGTGCCAGGAGGGAGAAGTGGCGATTATGTTTAGACTTTATCGGAACTGCTTCAAATCAACTAGATATCTTTGTGCTGTAATTCTCCCAACAGCCAAACGCAAAAGCAGCAAACATCTCGCTGTATGTCCCACATCCAAAGTGCCAAGAGAGAGCTTGCTCTCCCTGTCTTTGAGTACTGTTTTCACTGTCCCGGTTACCTCTTTGCTAACATTCTCTTCAGCGCTGCAGGGAAACCAGGAACCACGTGGAGAAGGCACCCACACTGAAAGTGCCTGGAGGGAACATTGGGGCTTCTTCTCAGTGTCTCTGACATAGGGTTTCACTGTCCCGGGAAAGTCTCTGCTAACACCCTGCAGAGCGCTGTGCCCAATCTACAGAAACGTCTTGCGGTATCTCCTACAGGGAAAGTGCCAGGAGGGAATTGTCGAGCTTGTTCTCAGTGTCTCTGAGAATTGCTCTGATTATCCCTGTGACCTCTTTGCTAAGACTCTCCAGAGAGCCGTCCTCAAAACCAACACACATCTTGACATATCTCCCACATTGATCGCAGTGTCTCCAGGAACGGCATTCAAGGAGCCAGGAACTTTTCTCCCTACACTGTCCATTGAGTTGTCCTCAAAACCAATATACATCCTGCTATATCTCCCACATGGAAAGTGCCAGGAGGGAGAAGTGGCGATTATGTTTAGACTTTCTCGGAACTGCTTCAAATCAACTAGATATCTTTGTGCTGTAAATCTCCCAACAGCCAAACGCAAAAGCAGCAAACATCTCGCTGTATGTCCCACATCCAAAGTGCCAAGAGAGAGCTTGCTCTCCCTGTCTTTGAGTACTGTTTTCACTGTCCCGGTTACCTCTTTGCTAACATTCTCTTCAGCGCTGCAGGGAAACCAGGAACCACGTGGAGAAGGCACCCACACTGAAAGTGCCTGGAGGGAACATTGGGGCTTCTTCTCAGTGTCTCTGACATAGGGTTTCACTGTCCCGGGAAAGTCTCTGCTAACACCCTGCAGAGCGCTGTGCCCAATCTACAGAAACGTCTTGCGGTATCTCCTACAGGGAAAGTGCCAGGAGGGAACTGTCCATCTTGTTCTCAGTGTCTCTGAGAATTGCTCTGATTATCCCTGTGACCTCTTTGCTAAGACTCTCCAGAGAGCCGTCCTCAAAACAAACACACATCTTGACATATCTCCCACATTGATCGCAGTGTCTCCAGGAACGGCATTCAAGGAGCCAGGAACTTTTCTCCCTACACTGTCCATTGAGTTGTCCTCAAAACCAATATACATCCTGCTATATCTCCCACATGGAAAGTGCCAGGAGGGAGAAGTGGCGATTATGTTTAGACTTTCTCGGAACTGCTTCAAATCAACTAGATATCTTTGTGCTGTAAATCTCCCAACAGCCAAACGCAAAAGCAGCAAACATCTCGCTGTATGTCCCACATCCAAAGTGCCAAGAGAGAGCTTGCTCTCCCTGTCTTTGAGTACTGTTTTCGCTGTGCCGGTTACCTCTTTGCTAACATTCTCTTCAGCGCTGCAGGGAAACCAGGAACCACGTGGAGAAGGCACCCACACTGAAAGTGCCTGGAGGGAACATTGGGGCTTCTTCTCAGTGTCTCTGACATAGGGTTTCACTGTCCCGGGAAAGTCTCTGCTAACACCCTGCAGAGCGCTGTGCCCAATCTACAGAAACGTCTTGCGGTATCTCCTACAGGGAAAGTGCCAGGAGGGAACTGTCCATCTTGTTCTCAGTGTCTCTGAGAATTGCTCTGATTATCCCTGTGACCTCTTTGCTAAGACTCTCCAGAGAGCCGTCCTCAAAACCAACACACATCTTGACATATCTCCCTCATTGATCGCAGTGTCTCCAGGAACGGCATTCAAGGAGCCAGGAACTTTTCTCCCTACACTGTCCATTGAGTTGTCCTCAAAACCAATATACATCCTGCTATATCTCCCACATGGAAAGTGCCAGGAGGGAGAAGTGGCGATTATGTTTAGACTTTCTCGGAACTGCTTCAAATCAACTAGATATCTTTGTGCTGTAAATCTCCCAACAGCCAAACGCAAAAGCAGCAAACATCTCGCTGTATGTCCCACATCCAAAGTGCCAAGAGAGAGCTTGCTCTCCCTGTCTTTGAGTACTGTTTTCGCTGTGCCGGTTACCTCTTTGCTAACATTCTCTTCAGCGCTGCAGGGAAACCAGGAACCACGTGGAGAAGGCACCCACACTGAAAGTGCCTGGAGGGAACATTGGGGCTTCTTCTCAGTGTCTCTGACATAGGGTTTCACTGTCCCGGGAAAGTCTCTGCTAACACCCTGCAGAGCGCTGTGCCCAATCTACAGAAACGTCTTGCGGTATCTCCTACAGGGAAAGTGCCAGGAGGGAACTGTCCATCTTGTTCTCAGTGTCTCTGAGAATTGCTCTGATTATCCCTGTGACCTCTTTGCTAAGACTCTCCAGAGAGCCGTCCTCAAAACCAACACACATCTTGACATATCTCCCACATTGATCGCAGTGTCTCCAGGAACGGCATTCAAGGAGCCAGGAACTTTTCTCCCTACACTGTCCATTGAGTTGTCCTCAAAACCAATATACATCCTGCTATATCTCCCACATGGAAAGTGCCAGGAGGGAGAAGTGGCGATTATGTTTAGACTTTCTCGGAACTGCTTCAAATCAACTAGATATCTTTGTGCTGTAAATCTCCCAACAGCCAAACGCAAAAGCAGCAAACATCTCGCTGTATGTCCCACATCCAAAGTGCCAAGAGAGAGCTTGCTCTCCCTGTCTTTGAGTACTGTTTTCGCTGTGCCGGTTACCTCTTTGCTAACATTCTCTTCAGCGCTGCAGGGAAACCAGGAACCACGTGGAGAAGGCACCCACACTGAAAGTGCCTGGAGGGAACATTGGGGCTTCTTCTCAGTGTCTCTGACATAGGGTTTCACTGTCCCGGGAAAGTCTCTGCTAACACCCTGCAGAGCGCTGTGCCCAATCTACAGAAACGTCTTGCGGTATCTCCTACAGGGAAAGTGCCAGGAGGGAATTGTCGAGCTTGTTCTCAGTGTCTCTGAGAATTGCTCTGATTATCCCTGGGACCTCTTTGCTAAGACTCTCCAGAGAGCCGTCCTCAAAACCAACACACATCTTGACATATCTCCCTCATTGATCGCAGTGTCTCCAGGAACGGCATTCAAGGAGCCAGGAACTTTTCTCCCTACACTGTCCATTGAGTTGTCCTCAAAACCAATATACATCCTGCTATATCTCCCACATGGAAAGTGCCAGGAGGGAGAAGTGGCGATTATGTTTAGACTTTCTCGGAACTGCTTCAAATCAACTAGATATCTTTGTGCTGTAAATCTCCCAACAGCCAAGCGCAAAAGCAGCAAACATCTCGCTGTATGTCCCACATCCAAAGTGCCAAGAGAGAGCTTGCTCTCCCTCTCTTTGAGTACTGTTTTCACTGTCCCGGTTACCTCTTTGCTAACATTCTCTTCAGCGCTGCAGGGAAACCAGGAACCACGTGGAGAAGGCACCCACACTGAAAGTGCCTGGAGGGAACATTGGGGCTTCTTCTCAGTGTCTCTGACATAGGGTTTCACTGTCCCGGGAAAGTCTCTGCTAACACCCTGCAGAGCGCTGTGCCCAATCTACAGAAACGTCTTGCGGTATCTCCTACAGGGAAAGTGCCAGGAGGGAACTGTCCATCTTGTTCTCAGTGTCTCTGAGAATTGCTCTGATTATCCCTGTGACCTCTTTGCTAAGACTCTCCAGAGAGCCGTCCTCAAAACCAACACACATCTTGACATATCTCCCTCATTGATCGCAGTGTCTCCAGGAACGGCATTCAAGGAGCCAGGAACTTTTCTCCCTACACTGTCCATTGAGTTGTCCTCAAAACCAATATACATCCTGCTATATCTCCCACATGGAAAGTGCCAGGAGGGAGAAGTGGCGATTATGTTTAGACTTTCTCGGAACTGCTTCAAATCAACTAGATATCTTTGTGCTGTAAATCTCCCAACAGCCAAACGCAAAAGCAGCAAACATCTCGCTGTATGTCCCACATCCAAAGTGCCAAGAGAGAGCTTGCTCTCCCTGTCTTTGAGTACTGTTTTCGCTGTGCCGGTTACCTCTTTGCTAACATTCTCTTCAGCGCTGCAGGGAAACCAGGAACCACGTGGAGAAGGCACCCACACTGAAAGTGCCTGGAGGGAACATTGGGGCTTCTTCTCAGTGTCTCTGACATAGGGTTTCACTGTCCCGGGAAAGTCTCTGCTAACACCCTGCAGAGCGCTGTGCCCAATCTACAGAAACGTCTTGCGGTATCTCCTACAGGGAAAGTGCCAGGAGGGAACTGTCCATCTTGTTCTCAGTGTCTCTGAGAATTGCTCTGATTATCCCTGTGACCTCTTTGCTAAGACTCTCCAGAGAGCCGTCCTCAAAACCAACACACATCTTGACATATCTCCCACATTGATCGCAGTGTCTCCAGGAACGGCATTCAAGGAGCCAGGAACTTTTCTCCCTACACTGTCCATTGAGTTGTCCTCAAAACCAATATACATCCTGCTATATCTCCCACATGGAAAGTGCCAGGAGGGAGAAGTGGCGATTATGTTTAGACTTTCTCGGAACTGCTTCAAATCAACTAGATATCTTTGTGCTGTAAATCTCCCAACAGCCAAACGCAAAAGCAGCAAACATCTCGCTGTATGTCCCACATCCAAAGTGCCAAGAGAGAGCTTGCTCTCCCTGTCTTTGAGTACTGTTTTCGCTGTGCCGGTTACCTCTTTGCTAACATTCTCTTCAGCGCTGCAGGGAAACCAGGAACCACGTGGAGAAGGCACCCACACTGAAAGTGCCTGGAGGGAACATTGGGGCTTCTTCTCAGTGTCTCTGACATAGGGTTTCACTGTCCCGGGAAAGTCTCTGCTAACACCCTGCAGAGCGCTGTGCCCAATCTACAGAAACGTCTTGCAGTATCTCCTACAGGGAAAGTGCCAGGAGGGAATTGTCGAGCTTGTTCTCAGTGTCTCTGAGAATTGCTCTGATTATCCCTGTGACCTCTTTGCTAAGACTCTCCAGAGAGCCGTCCTCAAAACCAACACACATCTTGACATATCTCCCTCATTGATCGCAGTGTCTCCAGGAACGGCATTCAAGGAGCCAGGAACTTTTCTCCCTACACTGTCCATTGAGTTGTCCTCAAAACCAATATACATCCTGCTATATCTCCCACATGGAAAGTGCCAGGAGGGAGAAGTGGCGATTATGTTTAGACTTTCTCGGAACTGCTTCAAATCAACTAGATATCTTTGTGCTGTAAATCTCCCAACAGCCAAACGCAAAAGCAGCAAACATCTCGCTGTATGTCCCACATCCAAAGTGCCAAGAGAGAGCTTGCTCTCCCTGTCTTTGAGTACTGTTTTCGCTGTGCCGGTTACCTCTTTGCTAACATTCTCTTCAGCGCTGCAGGGAAACCAGGAACCACGTGGAGAAGGCACCCACACTGAAAGTGCCTGGAGGGAACATTGGGGCTTCTTCTCAGTGTCTCTGACATAGGGTTTCACTGTCCCGGGAAAGTCTCTGCTAACACCCTGCAGAGCGCTGTGCCCAATCTACAGAAACGTCTTGCGGTATCTCCTACAGGGAAAGTGCCAGGAGGGAACTGTCCATCTTGTTCTCAGTGTCTCTGAGAATTGCTCTGATTATCCCTGTGACCTCTTTGCTAAGACTCTCCAGAGAGCCGTCCTCAAAACAAACACACATCTTGACATATCTCCCACATTGATCGCAGTGTCTCCAGGAACGGCATTCAAGGAGCCAGGAACTTTTCTCCCTACACTGTCCATTGAGTTGTCCTCAAAACCAATATACATCCTGCTATATCTCCCACATGGAAAGTGCCAGGAGGGAGAAGTGGCGATTATGTTTAGACTTTCTCGGAACTGCTTCAAATCAACTAGATATCTTTGTGCTGTAAATCTCCCAACAGCCAAACGCAAAAGCAGCAAACATCTCGCTGTATGTCCCACATCCAAAGTGCCAAGAGAGAGCTTGCTCTCCCTGTCTTTGAGTACTGTTTTCGCTGTGCCGGTTACCTCTTTGCTAACATTCTCTTCAGCGCTGCAGGGAAACCAGGAACCACGTGGAGAAGGCACCCACACTGAAAGTGCCTGGAGGGAACATTGGGGCTTCTTCTCAGTGTCTCTGACATAGGGTTTCACTGTCCCGGGAAAGTCTCTGCTAACACCCTGCAGAGCGCTGTGCCCAATCTACAGAAACGTCTTGCGGTATCTCCTACAGGGAAAGTGCCAGGAGGGAACTGTCCATCTTGTTCTCAGTGTCTCTGAGAATTGCTCTGATTATCCCTGTGACCTCTTTGCTAAGACTCTCCAGAGAGCCGTCCTCAAAACAAACACACATCTTGACATATCTCCCACATTGATCGCAGTGTCTCCAGGAACGGCATTCAAGGAGCCAGGAACTTTTCTCCCTACACTGTCCATTGAGTTGTCCTCAAAACCAATATACATCCTGCTATATCTCCCACATGGAAAGTGCCAGGAGGGAGAAGTGGCGATTATGTTTAGACTTTCTCGGAACTGCTTCAAATCAACTAGATATCTTTGTGCTGTAAATCTCCCAACAGCCAAACGCAAAAGCAGCAAACATCTCGCTGTATGTCCCACATCCAAAGTGCCAAGAGAGAGCTTGCTCTCCCTGTCTTTGAGTACTGTTTTCGCTGTGCCGGTTACCTCTTTGCTAACATTCTCTTCAGCGCTGCAGGGAAACCAGGAACCACGTGGAGAAGGCACCCACACTGAAAGTGCCTGGAGGGAACATTGGGGCTTCTTCTCAGTGTCTCTGACATAGGGTTTCACTGTCCCGGGAAAGTCTCTGCTAACACCCTGCAGAGCGCTGTGCCCAATCTACAGAAACGTCTTGCGGTATCTCCTACAGGGAAAGTGCCAGGAGGGAACTGTCCATCTTGTTCTCAGTGTCTCTGAGAATTGCTCTGATTATCCCTGTGACCTCTTTGCTAAGACTCTCCAGAGAGCCGTCCTCAAAACCAACACACATCTTGACATATCTCCCACATTGATCGCAGTGTCTCCAGGAACGGCATTCAAGGAGCCAGGAACTTTTCTCCCTACACTGTCCATTGAGTTGTCCTCAAAACCAATATACATCCTGCTATATCTCCCACATGGAAAGTGCCAGGAGGGAGAAGTGGCGATTATGTTTAGACTTTCTCGGAACTGCTTCAAATCAACTAGATATCTTTGTGCTGTAAATCTCCCAACAGCCAAACGCAAAAGCAGCAAACATCTCGCTGTATGTCCCACATCCAAAGTGCCAAGAGAGAGCTTGCTCTCCCTGTCTTTGAGTACTGTTTTCGCTGTGCCGGTTACCTCTTTGCTAACATTCACTTCAGCGCTGCAGGGAAACCAGGAACCACGTGGAGAAGGCACCCACACTGAAAGTGCCTGGAGGGAACATTGGGGCTTCTTCTCAGTGTCTCTGACATAGGGTTTCACTGTCCCGGGAAAGTCTCTGCTAACACCCTGCAGAGCGCTGTGCCCAATCTACAGAAACGTCTTGCGGTATCTCCTACAGGGAAAGTGCCAGGAGGGAACTGTCCATCTTGTTCTCAGTGTCTCTGAGAATTGCTCTGATTATCCCTGTGACCTCTTTGCTAAGACTCTCCAGAGAGCCGTCCTCAAAACAAACACACATCTTGACATATCTCCCACATTGATCGCAGTGTCTCCAGGAACGGCATTCAAGGAGCCAGGAACTTTTCTCCCTACACTGTCCATTGAGTTGTCCTCAAAACCAATATACATCCTGCTATATCTCCCACATGGAAAGTGCCAGGAGGGAGAAGTGGCGATTATGTTTAGACTTTCTCGGAACTGCTTCAAATCAACTAGATATCTTTGTGCTGTAAATCTCCCAACAGCCAAACGCAAAAGCAGCAAACATCTCGCTGTATGTCCCACATCCAAAGTGCCAAGAGAGAGCTTGCTCTCCCTGTCTTTGAGTACTGTTTTCGCTGTGCCGGTTACCTCTTTGCTAACATTCTCTTCAGCGCTGCAGGGAAACCAGGAACCACGTGGAGAAGGCACCCACACTGAAAGTGCCTGGAGGGAACATTGGGGCTTCTTCTCAGTGTCTCTGACATAGGGTTTCACTGTCCCGGGAAAGTCTCTGCTAACACCCTGCAGAGCGCTGTGCCCAATCTACAGAAACGTCTTGCGGTATCTCCTACAGGGAAAGTGCCAGGAGGGAACTGTCCATCTTGTTCTCAGTGTCTCTGAGAATTGCTCTGATTATCCCTGTGACCTCTTTGCTAAGACTCTCCAGAGAGCCGTCCTCAAAACCAACACACATCTTGACATATCTCCCACATTGATCGCAGTGTCTCCAGGAACGGCATTCAAGGAGCCAGGAACTTTTCTCCCTACACTGTCCATTGAGTTGTCCTCAAAACCAATATACATCCTGCTATATCTCCCACATGGAAAGTGCCAGGAGGGAGAAGTGGCGATTATGTTTAGACTTTCTCGGAACTGCTTCAAATCAACTAGATATCTTTGTGCTGTAAATCTCCCAACAGCCAAACGCAAAAGCAGCAAACATCTCGCTGTATGTCCCACATCCAAAGTGCCAAGAGAGAGCTTGCTCTCCCTCTCTTTGAGTACTGTTTTCACTGTCCCGGTTACCTCTTTGCTAACATTCACTTCAGCGCTGCAGGGAAACCAGGAACCACGTGGAGAAGGCACCCACACTGAAAGTGCCTGGAGGGAACATTGGGGCTTCTTCTCAGTGTCTCTGACATAGGGTTTCACTGTCCCGGGAAAGTCTCTGCTAACACCCTGCAGAGCGCTGTGCCCAATCTACAGAAACGTCTTGCGGTATCTCCTACAGGGAAAGTGCCAGGAGGGAACTGTCCATCTTGTTCTCAGTGTCTCTGAGAATTGCTCTGATTATCCCTGTGACCTCTTTGCTAAGACTCTCCAGAGAGCCGTCCTCAAAACCAACACACATCTTGACATATCTCCCACATTGATCGCAGTGTCTCCAGGAACGGCATTCAAGGAGCCAGGAACTTTTCTCCCTACACTGTCCATTGAGTTGTCCTCAAAACCAATATACATCCTGCTATATCTCCCACATGGAAAGTGCCAGGAGGGAGAAGTGGCGATTATGTTTAGACTTTCTCGGAACTGCTTCAAATCAACTAGATATCTTTGTGCTGTAAATCTCCCAACAGCCAAACGCAAAAGCAGCAAACATCTCGCTGTATGTCCCACATCCAAAGTGCCAAGAGAGAGCTTGCTCTCCCTCTCTTTGAGTACTGTTTTCGCTGTCCCGGTTACCTCTTTGCTAACATTCTCTTCAGCGCTGCAGGGAAACCAGGAACCACGTGGAGAAGGCACCCACACTGAAAGTGCCTGGAGGGAACATTGGGGCTTCTTCTCAGTGTCTCTGACATAGGGTTTCACTGTCCCGGGAAAGTCTCTGCTAACACCCTGCAGAGCGCTGTGCCCAATCTACAGAAACGTCTTGCGGTATCTCCTACAGGGAAAGTGCCAGGAGGGAACTGTCCATCTTGTTCTCAGTGTCTCTGAGAATTGCTCTGATTATCCCTGTGACCTCTTTGCTAAGACTCTCCAGAGAGCCGTCCTCAAAACCAACACACATCTTGACATATCTCCCACATTGATCGCAGTGTCTCCAGGAACGGCATTCAAGGAGCCAGGAACTTTTCTCCCTACACTGTCCATTGAGTTGTCCTCAAAACCAATATACATCCTGCTATATCTCCCACATGGAAAGTGCCAGGAGGGAGAAGTGGCGATTATGTTTAGACTTTCTCGGAACTGCTTCAAATCAACTAGATATCTTTGTGCTGTAAATCTCCCAACAGCCAAACGCAAAAGCAGCAAACATCTCGCTGTATGTCCCACATCCAAAGTGCCAAGAGAGAGCTTGCTCTCCCTCTCTTTGAGTACTGTTTTCGCTGTGCCGGTTACCTCTTTGCTAACATTCTCTTCAGCGCTGCAGGGAAACCAGGAACCACGTGGAGAAGGCACCCACACTGAAAGTGCCTGGAGGGAACATTGGGGCTTCTTCTCAGTGTCTCTGACATAGGGTTTCACTGTCCCGGGAAAGTCTCTGCTAACACCCTGCAGAGCGCTGTGCCCAATCTACAGAAACGTCTTGCGGTATCTCCTACAGGGAAAGTGCCAGGAGGGAACTGTCCATCTTGTTCTCAGTGTCTCTGAGAATTGCTCTGATTATCCCTGTGACCTCTTTGCTAAGACTCTCCAGAGAGCCGTCCTCAAAACCAACACACATCTTGACATATCTCCCTCATTGATCGCAGTGTCTCCAGGAACGGCATTCAAGGAGCCAGGAACTTTTCTCCCTACACTGTCCATTGAGTTGTCCTCAAAACCAATATACATCCTGCTATATCTCCCACATGGAAAGTGCCAGGAGGGAGAAGTGGCGATTATGTTTAGACTTTCTCGGAACTGCTTCAAATCAACTAGATATCTTTGTGCTGTAAATCTCCCAACAGCCAAACGCAAAAGCAGCAAACATCTCGCTGTATGTCCCACATCCAAAGTGCCAAGAGAGAGCTTGCTCTCCCTCTCTTTGAGTACTGTTTTCACTGTCCCGGTTACCTCTTTGCTAACATTCTCTTCAGCGCTGCAGGGAAACCAGGAACCACGTGGAGAAGGCACCCACACTGAAAGTGCCTGGAGGGAACATTGGGGCTTCTTCTCAGTGTCTCTGACATAGGGTTTCACTGTCCCGGGAAAGTCTCTGCTAACACCCTGCAGAGCGCTGTGCCCAATCTACAGAAACGTCTTGCGGTATCTCCTACAGGGAAAGTGCCAGGAGGGAACTGTCCATCTTGTTCTCAGTGTCTCTGAGAATTGCTCTGATTATCCCTGTGACCTCTTTGCTAAGACTCTCCAGAGAGCCGTCCTCAAAACAAACACACATCTTGACATATCTCCCACATTGATCGCAGTGTCTCCAGGAGCGGCATTCAAGGAGCCAGGAACTTTTCTCCCTACACTGTCCATTGAGTTGTCCTCAAAACCAATATACATCCTGCTATATCTCCCACATGGAAAGTGCCAGGAGGGAGAAGTGGCGATTATGTTTAGACTTCCTCGGAACTGCTTCAAATCAACTAGATATCTTTGTGCTGTAAATCTCCCAACAGCCAAACGCAAAAGCAGCAAACATCTCGCTGTATGTCCCACATCCAAAGTGCCAAGAGAGAGCTTGCTCTCCCTGTCTTTGAGTACTGTTTTCGCTGTGCCGGTTACCTCTTTGCTAACATTCTCTTCAGCGCTGCAGGGAAACCAGGAACCACGTGGAGAAGGCACCCACACTGAAAGTGCCTGGAGGGAACATTGGGGCTTCTTCTCAGTGTCTCTGACATAGGGTTTCACTGTCCCGGGAAAGTCTCTGCTAACACCCTGCAGAGCGCTGTGCCCAATCTACAGAAACGTCTTGCGGTATCTCCTACAGGGAAAGTGCCAGGAGGGAACTGTCCATCTTGTTCTCAGTGTCTCTGAGAATTGCTCTGATTATCCCTGTGACCTCTTTGCTAAGACTCTCCAGAGAGCCGTCCTCAAAACCAACACACATCTTGACATATCTCCCACATTGATCGCAGTGTCTCCAGGAACGGCATTCAAGGAGCCAGGAACTTTTCTCCCTACACTGTCCATTGAGTTGTCCTCAAAACCAATATACATCCTGCTATATCTCCCACATGGAAAGTGCCAGGAGGGAGAAGTGGCGATTATGTTTAGACTTTCTCGGAACTGCTTCAAATCAACTAGATATCTTTGTGCTGTAAATCTCCCAACAGCCAAACGCAAAAGCAGCAAACATCTCGCTGTATGTCCCACATCCAAAGTGCCAAGAGAGAGCTTGCTCTCCCTGTCTTTGAGTACTGTTTTCGCTGTGCCGGTTACCTCTTTGCTAACATTCTCTTCAGCGCTGCAGGGAAACCAGGAACCACGTGGAGAAGGCACCCACACTGAAAGTGCCTGGAGGGAACATTGGGGCTTCTTCTCAGTGTCTCTGACATAGGGTTTCACTGTCCCGGGAAAGTCTCTGCTAACACCCTGCAGAGCGCTGTGCCCAATCTACAGAAACGTCTTGCGGTATCTCCTACAGGGAAAGTGCCAGGAGGGAACTGTCCATCTTGTTCTCAGTGTCTCTGAGAATTGCTCTGATTATCCCTGTGACCTCTTTGCTAAGACTCTCCAGAGAGCCGTCCTCAAAACCAACACACATCTTGACATATCTCCCACATTGATCGCAGTGTCTCCAGGAACGGCATTCAAGGAGCCAGGAACTTTTCTCCCTACACTGTCCATTGAGTTGTCCTCAAAACCAATATACATCCTGCTATATCTCCCACATGGAAAGTGCCAGGAGGGAGAAGTGGCGATTATGTTTAGACTTTCTCGGAACTGCTTCAAATCAACTAGATATCTTTGTGCTGTAAATCTCCCAACAGCCAAACGCAAAAGCAGCAAACATCTCGCTGTATGTCCCACATCCAAAGTGCCAAGAGAGAGCTTGCTCTCCCTCTCTTTGAGTACTGTTTTCGCTGTGCCGGTTACCTCTTTGCTAACATTCTCTTCAGCGCTGCAGGGAAACCAGGAACCACGTGGAGAAGGCACCCACACTGAAAGTGCCTGGAGGGAACATTGGGGCTTCTTCTCAGTGTCTCTGACATAGGGTTTCACTGTCCCGGGAAAGTCTCTGCTAACACCCTGCAGAGCGCTGTGCCCAATCTACAGAAACGTCTTGCGGTATCTCCTACAGGGAAAGTGCCAGGAGGGAACTGTCCATCTTGTTCTCAGTGTCTCTGAGAATTGCTCTGATTATCCCTGTGACCTCTTTGCTAAGACTCTCCAGAGAGCCGTCCTCAAAACCAACACACATCTTGACATATCTCCCTCATTGATCGCAGTGTCTCCAGGAACGGCATTCAAGGAGCCAGGAACTTTTCTCCCTACACTGTCCATTGAGTTGTCCTCAAAACCAATATACATCCTGCTATATCTCCCACATGGAAAGTGCCAGGAGGGAGAAGTGGCGATTATGTTTAGACTTTCTCGGAACTGCTTCAAATCAACTAGATATCTTTGTGCTGTAAATCTCCCAACAGCCAAACGCAAAAGCAGCAAACATCTCGCTGTATGTCCCACATCCAAAGTGCCAAGAGAGAGCTTGCTCTCCCTGTCTTTGAGTACTGTTTTCGCTGTGCCGGTTACCTCTTTGCTAACATTCTCTTCAGCGCTGCAGGGAAACCAGGAACCACGTGGAGAAGGCACCCACACTGAAAGTGCCTGGAGGGAACATTGGGGCTTCTTCTCAGTGTCTCTGACATAGGGTTTCACTGTCCCGGGAAAGTCTCTGCTAACACCCTGCAGAGCGCTGTGCCCAATCTACAGAAACGTCTTGCGGTATCTCCTACAGGGAAAGTGCCAGGAGGGAACTGTCCATCTTGTTCTCAGTGTCTCTGAGAATTGCTCTGATTATCCCTGTGACCTCTTTGCTAAGACTCTCCAGAGAGCCGTCCTCAAAACCAACACACATCTTGACATATCTCCCTCATTGATCGCAGTGTCTCCAGGAACGGCATTCAAGGAGCCAGGAACTTTTCTCCCTACACTGTCCATTGAGTTGTCCTCAAAACCAATATACATCCTGCTATATCTCCCACATGGAAAGTGCCAGGAGGGAGAAGTGGCGATTATGTTTAGACTTTCTCGGAACTGCTTCAAATCAACTAGATATCTTTGTGCTGTAAATCTCCCAACAGCCAAACGCAAAAGCAGCAAACATCTCGCTGTATGTCCCACATCCAAAGTGCCAAGAGAGAGCTTGCTCTCCCTGTCTTTGAGTACTGTTTTCACTGTCCCGGTTACCTCTTTGCTAACATTCTCTTCAGCGCTGCAGGGAAACCAGGAACCACGTGGAGAAGGCACCCACACTGAAAGTGCCTGGAGGGAACATTGGGGCTTCTTCTCAGTGTCTCTGACATAGGGTTTCACTGTCCCGGGAAAGTCTCTGCTAACACCCTGCAGAGCGCTGTGCCCAATCTACAGAAACGTCTTGCGGTATCTCCTACAGGGAAAGTGCCAGGAGGGAACTGTCCATCTTGTTCTCAGTGTCTCTGAGAATTGCTCTGATTATCCCTGTGACCTCTTTGCTAAGACTCTCCAGAGAGCCGTCCTCAAAACAAACACACATCTTGACATATCTCCCACATTGATCGCAGTGTCTCCAGGAACGGCATTCAAGGAGCCAGGAACTTTTCTCCCTACACTGTCCATTGAGTTGTCCTCAAAACCAATATACATCCTGCTATATCTCCCACATGGAAAGTGCCAGGAGGGAGAAGTGGCGATTATGTTTAGACTTTCTCGGAACTGCTTCAAATCAACTAGATATCTTTGTGCTGTAAATCTCCCAACAGCCAAACGCAAAAGCAGCAAACATCTCGCTGTATGTCCCACATCCAAAGTGCCAAGAGAGAGCTTGCTCTCCCTGTCTTTGAGTACTGTTTTCACTGTCCCGGTTACCTCTTTGCTAACATTCTCTTCAGCGCTGCAGGGAAACCAGGAACCACGTGGAGAAGGCACCCACACTGAAAGTGCCTGGAGGGAACATTGGGGCTTCTTCTCAGTGTCTCTGACATAGGGTTTCACTGTCCCGGGAAAGTCTCTGCTAACACCGTGCAGAGCGCTGTGCCCAATCTACAGAAACGTCTTGCGGTATCTCCTACAGGGAAAGTGCCAGGAGGGAATTGTCGAGCTTGTTCTCAGTGTCTCTGAGAATTGCTCTGATTATCCCTGTGACCTCTTTGCTAAGACTCTCCAGAGAGCCGTCCTCAAAACCAACACACATCTTGACATATCTCCCACATTGATCGCAGTGTCTCCAGGAACGGCATTCAAGGAGCCAGGAACTTTTCTCCCTACACTGTCCATTGAGTTGTCCTCAAAACCAATATACATCCTGCTATATCTCCCACATGGAAAGTGCCAGGAGGGAGAAGTGGCGATTATGTTTAGACTTTCTCGGAACTGCTTCAAATCAACTAGATATCTTTGTGCTGTAAATCTCCCAACAGCCAAACGCAAAAGCAGCAAACATCTCGCTGTATGTCCCACATCCAAAGTGCCAAGAGAGAGCTTGCTCTCCCTGTCTTTGAGTACTGTTTTCACTGTCCCGGTTACCTCTTTGCTAACATTCTCTTCAGCGCTGCAGGGAAACCAGGAACCACGTGGAGAAGGCACCCACACTGAAAGTGCCTGGAGGGAACATTGGGGCTTCTTCTCAGTGTCTCTGACATAGGGTTTCACTGTCCCGGGAAAGTCTCTGCTAACACCCTGCAGAGCGCTGTGCCCAATCTACAGAAACGTCTTGCGGTATCTCCTACAGGGAAAGTGCCAGGAGGGAATTGTCGAGCTTGTTCTCAGTGTCTCTGAGAATTGCTCTGATTATCCCTGTGACCTCTTTGCTAAGACTCTCCAGAGAGCCGTCCTCAAAACCAACACACATCTTGACATATCTCCCACATTGATCGCAGTGTCTCCAGGAACGGCATTCAAGGAGCCAGGAACTTTTCTCCCTACACTGTCCATTGAGTTGTCCTCAAAACCAATATACATCCTGCTATATCTCCCACATGGAAAGTGCCAGGAGGGAGAAGTGGCGATTATGTTTAGACTTTCTCGGAACTGCTTCAAATCAACTAGATATCTTTGTGCTGTAAATCTCCCAACAGCCAAACGCAAAAGCAGCAAACATCTCGCTGTATGTCCCACATCCAAAGTGCCAAGAGAGAGCTTGCTCTCCCTGTCTTTGAGTACTGTTTTCACTGTCCCGGTTACCTCTTTGCTAACATTCTCTTCAGCGCTGCAGGGAAACCAGGAACCACGTGGAGAAGGCACCCACACTGAAAGTGCCTGGAGGGAACATTGGGGCTTCTTCTCAGTGTCTCTGACATAGGGTTTCACTGTCCCGGGAAAGTCTCTGCTAACACCCTGCAGAGCGCTGTGCCCAATCTACAGAAACGTCTTGCGGTATCTCCTACAGGGAAAGTGCCAGGAGGGAACTGTCCATCTTGTTCTCAGTGTCTCTGAGAATTGCTCTGATTATCCCTGTGACCTCTTTGCTAAGACTCTCCAGAGAGCCGTCCTCAAAACAAACACACATCTTGACATATCTCCCACATTGATCGCAGTGTCTCCAGGAACGGCATTCAAGGAGCCAGGAACTTTTCTCCCTACACTGTCCATTGAGTTGTCCTCAAAACCAATATACATCCTGCTATATCTCCCACATGGAAAGTGCCAGGAGGGAGAAGTGGCGATTATGTTTAGACTTTCTCGGAACTGCTTCAAATCAACTAGATATCTTTGTGCTGTAAATCTCCCAACAGCCAAACGCAAAAGCAGCAAACATCTCGCTGTATGTCCCACATCCAAAGTGCCAAGAGAGAGCTTGCTCTCCCTGTCTTTGAGTACTGTTTTCGCTGTGCCGGTTACCTCTTTGCTAACATTCTCTTCAGCGCTGCAGGGAAACCAGGAACCACGTGGAGAAGGCACCCACACTGAAAGTGCCTGGAGGGAACATTGGGGCTTCTTCTCAGTGTCTCTGACATAGGGTTTCACTGTCCCGGGAAAGTCTCTGCTAACACCCTGCAGAGCGCTGTGCCCAATCTACAGAAACGTCTTGCGGTATCTCCTACAGGGAAAGTGCCAGGAGGGAACTGTCCATCTTGTTCTCAGTGTCTCTGAGAATTGCTCTGATTATCCCTGTGACCTCTTTGCTAAGACTCTCCAGAGAGCCGTCCTCAAAACAAACACACATCTTGACATATCTCCCACATTGATCGCAGTGTCTCCAGGAACGGCATTCAAGGAGCCAGGAACTTTTCTCCCTACACTGTCCATTGAGTTGTCCTCAAAACCAATATACATCCTGCTATATCTCCCACATGGAAAGTGCCAGGAGGGAGAAGTGGCGATTATGTTTAGACTTTCTCGGAACTGCTTCAAATCAACTAGATATCTTTGTGCTGTAAATCTCCCAACAGCCAAACGCAAAAGCAGCAAACATCTCGCTGTATGTCCCACATCCAAAGTGCCAAGAGAGAGCTTGCTCTCCCTGTCTTTGAGTACTGTTTTCGCTGTGCCGGTTACCTCTTTGCTAACATTCTCTTCAGCGCTGCAGGGAAACCAGGAACCACGTGGAGAAGGCACCCACACTGAAAGTGCCTGGAGGGAACATTGGGGCTTCTTCTCAGTGTCTCTGACATAGGGTTTCACTGTCCCGGGAAAGTCTCTGCTAACACCCTGCAGAGCGCTGTGCCCAATCTACAGAAACGTCTTGCGGTATCTCCTACAGGGAAAGTGCCAGGAGGGAACTGTCCATCTTGTTCTCAGTGTCTCTGAGAATTGCTCTGATTATCCCTGTGACCTCTTTGCTAAGACTCTCCAGAGAGCCGTCCTCAAAACAAACACACATCTTGACATATCTCCCACATTGATCGCAGTGTCTCCAGGAACGGCATTCAAGGAGCCAGGAACTTTTCTCCCTACACTGTCCATTGAGTTGTCCTCAAAACCAATATACATCCTGCTATATCTCCCACATGGAAAGTGCCAGGAGGGAGAAGTGGCGATTATGTTTAGACTTTCTCGGAACTGCTTCAAATCAACTAGATATCTTTGTGCTGTAAATCTCCCAACAGCCAAACGCAAAAGCAGCAAACATCTCGCTGTATGTCCCACATCCAAAGTGCCAAGAGAGAGCTTGCTCTCCCTGTCTTTGAGTACTGTTTTCACTGTCCCGGTTACCTCTTTGCTAACATTCTCTTCAGCGCTGCAGGGAAACCAGGAACCACGTGGAGAAGGCACCCACACTGAAAGTGCCTGGAGGGAACATTGGGGCTTCTTCTCAGTGTCTCTGACATAGGGTTTCACTGTCCCGGGAAAGTCTCTGCTAACACCGTGCAGAGCGCTGTGCCCAATCTACAGAAACGTCTTGCGGTATCTCCTACAGGGAAAGTGCCAGGAGGGAATTGTCGAGCTTGTTCTCAGTGTCTCTGAGAATTGCTCTGATTATCCCTGTGACCTCTTTGCTAAGACTCTCCAGAGAGCCGTCCTCAAAACCAACACACATCTTGACATATCTCCCACATTGATCGCAGTGTCTCCAGGAACGGCATTCAAGGAGCCAGGAACTTTTCTCCCTACACTGTCCATTGAGTTGTCCTCAAAACCAATATACATCCTGCTATATCTCCCACATGGAAAGTGCCAGGAGGGAGAAGTGGCGATTATGTTTAGACTTTCTCGGAACTGCTTCAAATCAACTAGATATCTTTGTGCTGTAAATCTCCCAACAGCCAAACGCAAAAGCAGCAAACATCTCGCTGTATGTCCCACATCCAAAGTGCCAAGAGAGAGCTTGCTCTCCCTGTCTTTGAGTACTGTTTTCACTGTCCCGGTTACCTCTTTGCTAACATTCTCTTCAGCGCTGCAGGGAAACCAGGAACCACGTGGAGAAGGCACCCACACTGAAAGTGCCTGGAGGGAACATTGGGGCTTCTTCTCAGTGTCTCTGACATAGGGTTTCACTGTCCCGGGAAAGTCTCTGCTAACACCCTGCAGAGCGCTGTGCCCAATCTACAGAAACGTCTTGCGGTATCTCCTACAGGGAAAGTGCCAGGAGGGAATTGTCGAGCTTGTTCTCAGTGTCTCTGAGAATTGCTCTGATTATCCCTGTGACCTCTTTGCTAAGACTCTCCAGAGAGCCGTCCTCAAAACCAACACACATCTTGACATATCTCCCACATTGATCGCAGTGTCTCCAGGAACGGCATTCAAGGAGCCAGGAACTTTTCTCCCTACACTGTCCATTGAGTTGTCCTCAAAACCAATATACATCCTGCTATATCTCCCACATGGAAAGTGCCAGGAGGGAGAAGTGGCGATTATGTTTAGACTTTCTCGGAACTGCTTCAAATCAACTAGATATCTTTGTGCTGTAAATCTCCCAACAGCCAAACGCAAAAGCAGCAAACATCTCGCTGTATGTCCCACATCCAAAGTGCCAAGAGAGAGCTTGCTCTCCCTGTCTTTGAGTACTGTTTTCACTGTCCCGGTTACCTCTTTGCTAACATTCTCTTCAGCGCTGCAGGGAAACCAGGAACCACGTGGAGAAGGCACCCACACTGAAAGTGCCTGGAGGGAACATTGGGGCTTCTTCTCAGTGTCTCTGACATAGGGTTTCACTGTCCCGGGAAAGTCTCTGCTAACACCCTGCAGAGCGCTGTGCCCAATCTACAGAAACGTCTTGCGGTATCTCCTACAGGGAAAGTGCCAGGAGGGAACTGTCCATCTTGTTCTCAGTGTCTCTGAGAATTGCTCTGATTATCCCTGTGACCTCTTTGCTAAGACTCTCCAGAGAGCCGTCCTCAAAACAAACACACATCTTGACATATCTCCCACATTGATCGCAGTGTCTCCAGGAACGGCATTCAAGGAGCCAGGAACTTTTCTCCCCTACACTGTCCATTGAGTTGTCCTCAAAACCAATATACATCCTGCTATATCTCCCACATGGAAAGTGCCAGGAGGGAGAAGTGGCGATTATGTTTAGACTTTCTCGGAACTGCTTCAAATCAACTAGATATCTTTGTGCTGTAAATCTCCCAACAGCCAAACGCAAAAGCAGCAAACATCTCGCTGTATGTCCCACATCCAAAGTGCCAAGAGAGAGCTTGCTCTCCCTGTCTTTGAGTACTGTTTTCGCTGTGCCGGTTACCTCTTTGCTAACATTCTCTTCAGCGCTGCAGGGAAACCAGGAACCACGTGGAGAAGGCACCCACACTGAAAGTGCCTGGAGGGAACATTGGGGCTTCTTCTCAGTGTCTCTGACATAGGGTTTCACTGTCCCGGGAAAGTCTCTGCTAACACCCTGCAGAGCGCTGTGCCCAATCTACAGAAACGTCTTGCGGTATCTCCTACAGGGAAAGTGCCAGGAGGGAACTGTCCATCTTGTTCTCAGTGTCTCTGAGAATTGCTCTGATTATCCCTGTGACCTCTTTGCTAAGACTCTCCAGAGAGCCGTCCTCAAAACAAACACACATCTTGACATATCTCCCACATTGATCGCAGTGTCTCCAGGAACGGCATTCAAGGAGCCAGGAACTTTTCTCCCTACACTGTCCATTGAGTTGTCCTCAAAACCAATATACATCCTGCTATATCTCCCACATGGAAAGTGCCAGGAGGGAGAAGTGGCGATTATGTTTAGACTTTCTCGGAACTGCTTCAAATCAACTAGATATCTTTGTGCTGTAAATCTCCCAACAGCCAAACGCAAAAGCAGCAAACATCTCGCTGTATGTCCCACATCCAAAGTGCCAAGAGAGAGCTTGCTCTCCCTGTCTTTGAGTACTGTTTTCGCTGTGCCGGTTACCTCTTTGCTAACATTCTCTTCAGCGCTGCAGGGAAACCAGGAACCACGTGGAGAAGGCACCCACACTGAAAGTGCCTGGAGGGAACATTGGGGCTTCTTCTCAGTGTCTCTGACATAGGGGTTTCACTGTCCCGGGAAAGTCTCTGCTAACACCCTGCAGAGCGCTGTGCCCAATCTACAGAAACGTCTTGCGGTATCTCCTACAGGGAAAGTGCCAGGAGGGAACTGTCCATCTTGTTCTCAGTGTCTCTGAGAATTGCTCTGATTATCCCTGTGACCTCTTTGCTAAGACTCTCCAGAGAGCCGTCCTCAAAACCAACACACATCTTGACATATCTCCCACATTGATCGCAGTGTCTCCAGGAACGGCATTCAAGGAGCCAGGAACTTTCTCCCTACACTGTCCATTGAGTTGTCCTCAAAACCAATATACATCCTGCTATATCTCCCACATGGAAAGTGCCAGGAGGGAGAAGTGGCGATTATGTTTAGACTTTCTCGGAACTGCTTCAAATCAACTAGATATCTTTGTGCTGTAAATCTCCCAACAGCCAAACGCAAAAGCAGCAAACATCTCGCTGTATGTCCCACATCCAAAGTGCCAAGAGAGAGCTTGCTCTCCCTGTCTTTGAGTACTGTTTTCGCTGTGCCGGTTACCTCTTTGCTAACATTCTCTTCAGCGCTGCAGGGAAACCAGGAACCACGTGGAGAAGGCACCCACACTGAAAGTGCCTGGAGGGAACATTGGGGCTTCTTCTCAGTGTCTCTGACATAGGGTTTCACTGTCCCGGGAAAGTCTCTGCTAACACCCTGCAGAGCGCTGTGCCCAATCTACAGAAACGTCTTGCGGTATCTCCTACAGGGAAAGTGCCAGGAGGGAATTGTCGAGCTTGTTCTCAGTGTCTCTGAGAATTGCTCTGATTATCCCTGTGACCTCTTTGCTAAGACTCTCCAGAGAGCCGTCCTCAAAACCAACACACATCTTGACATATCTCCCTCATTGATCGCAGTGTCTCCAGGAACGGCATTCAAGGAGCCAGGAACTTTTCTCCCTACACTGTCCATTGAGTTGTCCTCAAAACCAATATACATCCTGCTATATCTCCCACATGGAAAGTGCCAGGAGGGAGAAGTGGCGATTATGTTTAGACTTTCTCGGAACTGCTTCAAATCAACTAGATATCTTTGTGCTGTAAATCTCCCAACAGCCAAACGCAAAAGCAGCAAACATCTCGCTGTATGTCCCCACATCCAAAGTGCCAAGAGAGAGCTTGCTCTCCCTGTCTTTGAGTACTGTTTTCGCTGTGCCGGTTACCTCTTTGCTAACATTCTCTTCAGCGCTGCAGGGAAACCAGGAACCACGTGGAGAAGGCACCCACACTGAAAGTGCCTGGAGGGAACATTGGGGCTTCTTCTCAGTGTCTCTGACATAGGGTTTCACTGTCCCGGGAAAGTCTCTGCTAACACCCTGCAGAGCGCTGTGCCCAATCTACAGAAACGTCTTGCGGTATCTCCTACAGGGAAAGTGCCAGGAGGGAACTGTCCATCTTGTTCTCAGTGTCTCTGAGAATTGCTCTGATTATCCCTGTGACCTCTTTGCTAAGACTCTCCAGAGAGCCGTCCTCAAAACCAACACACATCTTGACATATCTCCCTCATTGATCGCAGTGTCTCCAGGAACGGCATTCAAGGAGCCAGGAACTTTTCTCCCTACACTGTCCATTGAGTTGTCCTCAAAACCAATATACATCCTGCTATATCTCCCACATGGAAAGTGCCAGGAGGGAGAAGTGGCGATTATGTTTAGACTTTCTCGGAACTGCTTCAAATCAACTAGATATCTTTGTGCTGTAAATCTCCCAACAGCCAAACGCAAAAGCAGCAAACATCTCGCTGTATGTCCCACATCCAAAGTGCCAAGAGAGAGCTTGCTCTCCCTGTCTTTGAGTACTGTTTTCGCTGTGCCGGTTACCTCTTTGCTAACATTCTCTTCAGCGCTGCAGGGAAACCAGGAACCACGTGGAGAAGGCACCCACACTGAAAGTGCCTGGAGGGAACATTGGGGCTTCTTCTCAGTGTCTCTGACATAGGGTTTCACTGTCCCGGGAAAGTCTCTGCTAACACCCTGCAGAGCGCTGTGCCCAATCTACAGAAACGTCTTGCGGTATCTCCTACAGGGAAAGTGCCAGGAGGGAATTGTCGAGCTTGTTCTCAGTGTCTCTGAGAATTGCTCTGATTATCCCTGTGACCTCTTTGCTAAGACTCTCCAGAGAGCCGTCCTCAAAACAAACACACATCTTGACATATGTCCCACATTGATCGCAGTGTCTCCAGGAACGGCATTCAAGGAGCCAGGAACTTTTCTCCCTACACTGTCCATTGAGTTGTCCTCAAAACCAATATACATCCTGCTATATCTCCCACATGGAAAGTGCCAGGAGGGAGAAGTGGCGATTATGTTTAGACTTTCTCGGAACTGCTTCAAATCAACTAGATATCTTTGTGCTGTAAATCTCCCAACAGCCAAACGCAAAAGCAGCAAACATCTCGCTGTATGTCCCACATCCAAAGTGCCAAGAGAGAGCTTGCTCTCCCTGTCTTTGAGTACTGTTTTCGCTGTGCCGGTTACCTCTTTGCTAACATTCTCTTCAGCGCTGCAGGGAAACCAGGAACCACGTGGAGAAGGCACCCACACTGAAAGTGCCTGGAGGGAACATTGGGGCTTCTTCTCAGTGTCTCTGACATAGGGTTTCACTGTCCCGGGAAAGTCTCTGCTAACACCCTGCAGAGCGCTGTGCCCAATCTACAGAAACGTCTTGCGGTATCTCCTACAGGGAAAGTGCCAGGAGGGAACTGTCCATCTTGTTCTCAGTGTCTCTGAGAATTGCTCTGATTATCCCTGTGACCTCTTTGCTAAGACTCTCCAGAGAGCCGTCCTCAAAACCAACACAC
>NW_026961356.1:0-87841 GCF_963924245.1 Chroicocephalus ridibundus | reverse complement strand
GGATAATCAGAGCAATTCTCAGAGACACTGAGAACAAGCTCGACAATTCCCTCCTGGCACTTTCCCTGTAGGAGATACCGCAAGACGTTTCTGTAGATTGGGCACAGCGCTCTGCAGGGTGTTAGCAGAGACTTTCCCGGGACAGTGAAACCCTATGTCAGAGACACTGAGAAGAAGCCCCAATGTTCCCTCCAGGCACTTTCAGTGTGGGTGCCTTCTCCACGTGGTTCCTGGTTTCCCTGCAGCGCTGAAGAGAATGTTAGCAAAGAGGTAACCGGCACAGCGAAAACAGTACTCAAAGACAGGGAGAGCAAGCTCTCTCTTGGCACTTTGGATGTGGGACATACAGCGAGATGTTTGCTGCTTTTGCGTTTGGCTGTTGGGAGATTTACAGCACAAAGATATCTAGTTGATTTGAAGCAGTTCCGAGAAAGTCTAAACATAATCGCCACTTCTCCCTCCTGGCACTTTCCATGTGGGAGATATAGCAGGATGTATATTGGTTTTGAGGACAACTCAATGGACAGTGTAGGGAGAAAAGTTCCTGGCTCCTTGAATGCCGTTCCTGGAGACACTGCGATCAATGTGGGAGATATGTCAAGATGTGTGTTGGTTTTGAGGACGGCTCTCTGGAGAGTCTTAGCAAAGAGGTCACAGGGATAATCAGAGCAATTCTCAGAGACACTGAGAACAAGATGGACAGTTCCCTCCTGGCACTTTCCCTGTAGGAGATACCGCAAGACGTTTCTGTAGATTGGGCACAGCGCTCTGCAGGGTGTTAGCAGAGACTTTCCCGGGACAGTGAAACCCTATGTCAGAGACACTGAGAAGAAGCCCCAATGTTCCCTCCAGGCACTTTCAGTGTGGGTGCCTTCTCCACGTGGTTCCTGGTTTCCCTGCAGCGCTGAAGAGAATGTTAGCAAAGAGGTAACCGGCACAGCGAAAACAGTACTCAAAGACAGGGAGAGCAAGCTCTCTCTTGGCACTTTGGATGTGGGACATACAGCGAGATGTTTGCTGCTTTTGCGTTTGGCTGTTGGGAGATTTACAGCACAAAGATATCTAGTTGATTTGAAGCAGTTCCGAGAAAGTCTAAACATAATCGCCACTTCTCCCTCCTGGCACTTTCCATGTGGGAGATATAGCAGGATGTATATTGGTTTTGAGGACAACTCAATGGACAGTGTAGGAGAAAAGTTCCTGGCTCCTTGAATGCCGTTCCTGGAGACACTGCGATCAATGTGGGAGATATGTCAAGATGTGTGTTGGTTTTGAGGACGGCTCTCTGGAGAGTCTTAGCAAAGAGGTCACAGGGATAATCAGAGCAATTCTCAGAGACACTGAGAACAAGCTCGACAATTCCCTCCTGGCACTTTCCCTGTAGGAGATACCGCAAGACGTTTCTGTAGATTGGGCACAGCGCTCTGCAGGGTGTTAGCAGAGACTTTCCCGGGACAGTGAAACCCTATGTCAGAGACACTGAGAAGAAGCCCCAATGTTCCCTCCAGGCACTTTCAGTGTGGGTGCCTTCTCCACGTGGTTCCTGGTTTCCCTGCAGCGCTGAAGAGAATGTTAGCAAAGAGGTAACCGGCACAGCGAAAACAGTACTCAAAGACAGGGAGAGCAAGCTCTCTCTTGGCACTTTGGATGTGGGACATACAGCGAGATGTTTGCTGCTTTTGCGTTTGGCTGTTGGGAGATTTACAGCACAAAGATATCTAGTTGATTTGAAGGCAGTTCCGAGAAAGTCTAAACATAATCGCCACTTCTCCCTCCTGGCACTTTCCATGTGGGAGATATAGCAGGATGTATATTGGTTTTGAGGACAACTCAATGGACAGTGTAGGGAGAAAAGTTCCTGGCTCCTTGAATGCCGTTCCTGGAGACACTGCGATCAATGTGGGAGATATGTCAAGATGTGTGTTGGTTTTGAGGACGGCTCTTGGAGAGTCTTAGCAAAGAGGTCACAGGGATAATCAGAGCAATTCTCAGAGACACTGAGAACAAGATGGACAGTTCCCTCCTGGCACTTTCCCTGTAGGAGATACCGCAAGACGTTTCTGTAGATTGGGCACAGCGCTCTGCAGGGTGTTAGCAGAGACTTTCCCGGGACAGTGAAACCCTATGTCAGAGACACTGAGAAGAAGCCCCAATGTTCCCTCCAGGCACTTTCAGTGTGGGTGCCTTCTCCACGTGGTTCCTGGTTTCCCTGCAGCGCTGAAGAGAATGTTAGCAAAGAGGTAACCGGCACAGCGAAAACAGTACTCAAAGACAGGGAGAGCAAGCTCTCTCTTGGCACTTTGGATGTGGGACATACAGCGAGATGTTTGCTGCTTTTGCGTTTGGCTGTTGGGAGATTTACAGCACAAAGATATCTAGTTGATTTGAAGCAGTTCCGAGAAAGTCTAAACATAATCGCCACTTCTCCCTCCTGGCACTTTCCATGTGGGAGATATAGCAGGATGTATATTGGTTTTGAGGACAACTCAATGGACAGTGTAGGGAGAAAAGTTCCTGGCTCCTTGAATGCCGTTCCTGGAGACACTGCGATCAATGTGGGACATATGTCAAGATGTGTGTTGGTTTTGAGGACGGCTCTCTGGAGAGTCTTAGCAAAGAGGTCACAGGGATAATCAGAGCAATTCTCAGAGACACTGAGAACAAGCTCGACAATTCCCTCCTGGCACTTTCCCTGTAGGAGATACCGCAAGACGTTTCTGTAGATTGGGCACAGCGCTCTGCAGGGTGTTAGCAGAGACTTTCCCGGGACAGTGAAACCCTATGTCAGAGACACTGAGAAGAAGCCCAATGTTCCCTCCAGGCACTTTCAGTGTGGGTGCCTTCTCCACGTGGTTCCTGGTTTCCCTGCAGCGCTGAAGAGAATGTTAGCAAAGAGGTAACCGGCACAGGCGAAAACAGTACTCAAAGACAGGGAGAGCAAGCTCTCTCTTGGCACTTTGGATGTGGGACATACAGCGAGATGTTTGCTGCTTTTGCGTTTGGCTGTTGGGAGATTTACAGCACAAAGATATCTAGTTGATTTGAAGCAGTTCCGAGAAAGTCTAAACATAATCGCCACTTCTCCCTCCTGGCACTTTCCATGTGGGAGATATAGCAGGATGTATATTGGTTTTGAGGACAACTCAATGGACAGTGTAGGGAGAAAAGTTCCTGGCTCCTTGAATGCCGTTCCTGGAGACACTGCGATCAATGTGGGAGATATGTCAAGATGTGTGTTGGTTTTGAGGACGGCTCTCTGGAGAGTCTTAGCAAAGAGGTCACAGGGATAATCAGAGCAATTCTCAGAGACACTGAGAACAAGATGGACAGTTCCCTCCTGGCACTTTCCCTGTAGGAGATACCGCAAGACGTTTCTGTAGATTGGGCACAGCGCTCTGCAGGGTGTTAGCAGAGACTTTCCCGGGACAGTGAAACCCTATGTCAGAGACACTGAGAAGAAGCCCCAATGTTCCCTCCAGGCACTTTCAGTGTGGGTGCCTTCTCCACGTGGTTCCTGGTTTCCCTGCAGCGCTGAAGAGAATGTTAGCAAAGAGGTAACCGGCACAGCGAAAACAGTACTCAAAGACAGGGAGAGCAAGCTCTCTCTTGGCACTTTGGATGTGGGGACATACAGCGAGATGTTTGCTGCTTTTGCGTTTGGCTGTTGGGAGATTTACAGCACAAAGATATCTAGTTGATTTGAAGCAGTTCCGAGAAAGTCTAAACATAATCGCCACTTCTCCCTCCTGGCACTTTCCATGTGGGAGATATAGCAGGATGTATATTGGTTTTGAGGACAACTCAATGGACAGTGTAGGGAGAAAAGTTCCTGGCTCCTTGAATGCCGTTCCTGGAGACACTGCGATCAATGTGGGACATATGTCAAGATGTGTGTTGGTTTTGAGGACGGCTCTCTGGAGAGTCTTAGCAAAGAGGTCACAGGGATAATCAGAGCAATTCTCAGAGACACTGAGAACAAGCTCGACAATTCCCTCCTGGCACTTTCCCTGTAGGAGATACCGCAAGACGTTTCTGTAGATTGGGCACAGCGCTCTGCAGGGTGTTAGCAGAGACTTTCCCGGGACAGTGAAACCCTATGTCAGAGACACTGAGAAGAAGCCCCAATGTTCCCTCCAGGCACTTTCAGTGTGGGTGCCTTCTCCACGTGGTTCCTGGTTTCCCTGCAGCGCTGAAGAGAATGTTAGCAAAGAGGTAACCGGCACAGCGAAAACAGTACTCAAAGACAGGGAGAGCAAGCTCTCTCTTGGCACTTTGGATGTGGGACATACAGCGAGATGTTTGCTGCTTTTGCGTTTGGCTGTTGGGAGATTTACAGCACAAAGATATCTAGTTGATTTGAAGCAGTTCCGAGAAAGTCTAAACATAATCGCCACTTCTCCCTCCTGGCACTTTCCATGTGGGAGATATAGCAGGATGTATATTGGTTTTGAGGACAACTCAATGGACAGTGTAGGGAGAAAAGTTCCTGGCTCCTTGAATGCCGTTCCTGGAGACACTGCGATCAATGTGGGAGATATGTCAAGATGTGTGTTGGTTTTGAGGACGGCTCTCTGGAGAGTCTTAGCAAAGAGGTCACAGGGATAATCAGAGCAATTCTCAGAGACACTGAGAACAAGATGGACAGTTCCCTCCTGGCACTTTCCCTGTAGGAGATACCGCAAGACGTTTCTGTAGATTGGGCACAGCGCTCTGCAGGGTGTTAGCAGAGACTTTCCCGGGACAGTGAAACCCTATGTCAGAGACACTGAGAAGAAGCCCCAATGTTCCCTCCAGGCACTTTCAGTGTGGGTGCCTTCTCCACGTGGTTCCTGGTTTCCCTGCAGCGCTGAAGAGAATGTTAGCAAAGAGGTAACCGGCACAGCGAAAACAGTACTCAAAGACAGGGAGAGCAAGCTCTCTCTTGGCACTTTGGATGTGGGACATACAGCGAGATGTTTGCTGCTTTTGCGTTTGGCTGTTGGGAGATTTACAGCACAAAGATATCTAGTTGATTTGAAGCAGTTCCGAGAAAGTCTAAACATAATCGCCACTTCTCCCTCCTGGCACTTTCCATGTGGGAGATATAGCAGGATGTATATTGGTTTTGAGGACAACTCAATGGACAGTGTAGGGAGAAAAGTTCCTGGCTCCTTGAATGCCGTTCCTGGAGACACTGCGATCAATGTGGGAGATATGTCAAGATGTGTGTTGGTTTTGAGGACGGCTCTCTGGAGAGTCTTAGCAAAGAGGTCACAGGGATAATCAGAGCAATTCTCAGAGACACTGAGAACAAGCTCGACAATTCCCTCCTGGCACTTTCCCTGTAGGAGATACCGCAAGACGTTTCTGTAGATTGGGCACAGCGCTCTGCAGGGTGTTAGCAGAGACTTTCCCGGGACAGTGAAACCCTATGTCAGAGACACTGAGAAGAAGCCCCAATGTTCCCTCCAGGCACTTTCAGTGTGGGTGCCTTCTCCACGTGGTTCCTGGTTTCCCTGCAGCGCTGAAGAGAATGTTAGCAAAGAGGTAACCGGCACAGCGAAAACAGTACTCAAAGACAGGGAGAGCAAGCTCTCTCTTGGCACTTTGGATGTGGGACATACAGCGAGATGTTTGCTGCTTTTGCGTTTGGCTGTTGGGAGATTTACAGCACAAAGATATCTAGTTGATTTGAAGCAGTTCCGAGAAAGTCTAAACATAATCGCCACTTCTCCCTCCTGGCACTTTCCATGTGGGAGATATAGCAGGATGTATATTGGTTTTGAGGACAACTCAATGGACAGTGTAGGGAGAAAAGTTCCTGGCTCCTTGAATGCCGTTCCTGGAGACACTGCGATCAATGTGGGAGATATGTCAAGATGTGTGTTGGTTTTGAGGACGGCTCTCTGGAGAGTCTTAGCAAAGAGGTCACAGGGATAATCAGAGCAATTCTCAGAGACACTGAGAACAAGATGGACAGTTCCCTCCTGGCACTTTCCCTGTAGGAGATACCGCAAGACGTTTCTGTAGATTGGGCACAGCGCTCTGCAGGGTGTTAGCAGAGACTTTCCCGGGACAGTGAAACCCTATGTCAGAGACACTGAGAAGAAGCCCCAATGTTCCCTCCAGGCACTTTCAGTGTGGGTGCCTTCTCCACGTGGTTCCTGGTTTCCCTGCAGCGCTGAAGAGAATGTTAGCAAAGAGGTAACCGGCACAGCGAAAACAGTACTCAAAGACAGGGAGAGCAAGCTCTCTCTTGGCACTTTGGATGTGGGACATACAGCGAGATGTTTGCTGCTTTTGCGTTTGGCTGTTGGGAGATTTACAGCACAAAGATATCTAGTTGATTTGAAGCAGTTCCGAGAAAGTCTAAACATAATCGCCACTTCTCCCTCCTGGCACTTTCCATGTGGGAGATATAGCAGGATGTATATTGGTTTTGAGGACAACTCAATGGACAGTGTAGGGAGAAAAGTTCCTGGCTCCTTGAATGCCGTTCCTGGAGACACTGCGATCAATGTGGGACATATGTCAAGATGTGTGTTGGTTTTGAGGACGGCTCTCTGGAGAGTCTTAGCAAAGAGGTCACAGGGATAATCAGAGCAATTCTCAGAGACACTGAGAACAAGCTCGACAATTCCCTCCTGGCACTTTCCCTGTAGGAGATACCGCAAGACGTTTCTGTAGATTGGGCACAGCGCTCTGCAGGGTGTTAGCAGAGACTTTCCCGGGACAGTGAAACCCTATGTCAGAGACACTGAGAAGAAGCCCCAATGTTCCCTCCAGGCACTTTCAGTGTGGGTGCCTTCTCCACGTGGTTCCTGGTTTCCCTGCAGCGCTGAAGAGAATGTTAGCAAAGAGGTAACCGGCACAGCGAAAACAGTACTCAAAGACAGGGAGAGCAAGCTCTCTCTTGGCACTTTGGATGTGGGACATACAGCGAGATGTTTGCTGCTTTTGCGTTTGGCTGTTGGGAGATTTACAGCACAAAGATATCTAGTTGATTTGAAGCAGTTCCGAGAAAGTCTAAACATAATCGCCACTTCTCCCTCCTGGCACTTTCCATGTGGGAGATATAGCAGGATGTATATTGGTTTTGAGGACAACTCAATGGACAGTGTAGGGAGAAAAGTTCCTGGCTCCTTGAATGCCGTTCCTGGAGACACTGCGATCAATGTGGGAGATATGTCAAGATGTGTGTTGGTTTTGAGGACGGCTCTCTGGAGAGTCTTAGCAAAGAGGTCACAGGGATAATCAGAGCAATTCTCAGAGACACTGAGAACAAGATGGACAGTTCCCTCCTGGCACTTTCCCTGTAGGAGATACCGCAAGACGTTTCTGTAGATTGGGCACAGCGCTCTGCAGGGTGTTAGCAGAGACTTTCCCGGGACAGTGAAACCCTATGTCAGAGACACTGAGAAGAAGCCCCAATGTTCCCTCCAGGCACTTTCAGTGTGGGTGCCTTCTCCACGTGGTTCCTGGTTTCCCTGCAGCGCTGAAGAGAATGTTAGCAAAGAGGTAACCGGCACAGCGAAAACAGTACTCAAAGACAGGGAGAGCAAGCTCTCTCTTGGCACTTTGGATGTGGGACATACAGCGAGATGTTTGCTGCTTTTGCGTTTGGCTGTTGGGAGATTTACAGCACAAAGATATCTAGTTGATTTGAAGCAGTTCCGAGAAAGTCTAAACATAATCGCCACTTCTCCCTCCTGGCACTTTCCATGTGGGAGATATAGCAGGATGTATATTGGTTTTGAGGACAACTCAATGGACAGTGTAGGGAGAAAAGTTCCTGGCTCCTTGAATGCCGTTCCTGGAGACACTGCGATCAATGTGGGAGATATGTCAAGATGTGTGTTGGTTTTGAGGACGGCTCTCTGGAGAGTCTTAGCAAAGAGGTCACAGGGATAATCAGAGCAATTCTCAGAGACACTGAGAACAAGCTCGACAATTCCCTCCTGGCACTTTCCCTGTAGGAGATACCGCAAGACGTTTCTGTAGATTGGGCACAGCGCTCTGCAGGGTGTTAGCAGAGACTTTCCCGGGACAGTGAAACCCTATGTCAGAGACACTGAGAAGAAGCCCCAATGTTCCCTCCAGGCACTTTCAGTGTGGGTGCCTTCTCCACGTGGTTCCTGGTTTCCCTGCAGCGCTGAAGAGAATGTTAGCAAAGAGGTAACCGGCACAGCGAAAACAGTACTCAAAGACAGGGAGAGCAAGCTCTCTCTTGGCACTTTGGATGTGGGACATACAGCGAGATGTTTGCTGCTTTTGCGTTTGGCTGTTGGGAGATTTACAGCACAAAGATATCTAGTTGATTTGAAGCAGTTCCGAGAAAGTCTAAACATAATCGCCACTTCTCCCTCCTGGCACTTTCCATGTGGGAGATATAGCAGGATGTATATTGGTTTTGAGGACAACTCAATGGACAGTGTAGGGAGAAAAGTTCCTGGCTCCTTGAATGCCGTTCCTGGAGACACTGCGATCAATGTGGGAGATATGTCAAGATGTGTGTTGGTTTTGAGGACGGCTCTCTGGAGAGTCTTAGCAAAGAGGTCACAGGGATAATCAGAGCAATTCTCAGAGACACTGAGAACAAGCTCGACAATTCCCTCCTGGCACTTTCCCTGTAGGAGATACCGCAAGACGTTTCTGTAGATTGGGCACAGCGCTCTGCAGGGTGTTAGCAGAGACTTTCCCGGGACAGTGAAACCCTATGTCAGAGACACTGAGAAGAAGCCCCAATGTTCCCTCCAGGCACTTTCAGTGTGGGTGCCTTCTCCACGTGGTTCCTGGTTTCCCTGCAGCGCTGAAGAGAATGTTAGCAAAGAGGTAACCGGCACAGCGAAAACAGTACTCAAAGACAGGGAGAGCAAGCTCTCTCTTGGCACTTTGGATGTGGGACATACAGCGAGATGTTTGCTGCTTTTGCGTTTGGCTGTTGGGAGATTTACAGCACAAAGATATCTAGTTGATTTGAAGCAGTTCCGAGAAAGTCTAAACATAATCGCCACTTCTCCCTCCTGGCACTTTCCATGTGGGAGATATAGCAGGATGTATATTGGTTTTGAGGACAACTCAATGGACAGTGTAGGGAGAAAAGTTCCTGGCTCCTTGAATGCCGTTCCTGGAGACACTGCGATCAATGTGGGACATATGTCAAGATGTGTGTTTGTTTTGAGGACGGCTCTCTGGAGAGTCTTAGCAAAGAGGTCACAGGGATAATCAGAGCAATTCTCAGAGACACTGAGAACAAGCTCGACAATTCCCTCCTGGCACTTTCCCTGTAGGAGATACCGCAAGACGTTTCTGTAGATTGGGCACAGCGCTCTGCAGGGTGTTAGCAGAGACTTTCCCGGGACAGTGAAACCCTATGTCAGAGACACTGAGAAGAAGCCCCAATGTTCCCTCCAGGCACTTTCAGTGTGGGTGCCTTCTCCACGTGGTTCCTGGTTTCCCTGCAGCGCTGAAGAGAATGTTAGCAAAGAGGTAACCGGCACAGCGAAAACAGTACTCAAAGACAGGGAGAGCAAGCTCTCTCTTGGCACTTTGGATGTGGGACATACAGCGAGATGTTTGCTGCTTTTGCGTTTGGCTGTTGGGAGATTTACAGCACAAAGATATCTAGTTGATTTGAAGCAGTTCCGAGAAAGTCTAAACATAATCGCCACTTCTCCCTCCTGGCACTTTCCATGTGGGAGATATAGCAGGATGTATATTGGTTTTGAGGACAACTCAATGGACAGTGTAGGGAGAAAAGTTCCTGGCTCCTTGAATGCCGTTCCTGGAGACACTGCGATCAATGTGGGAGATATGTCAAGATGTGTGTTGGTTTTGAGGACGGCTCTCTGGAGAGTCTTAGCAAAGAGGTCACAGGGATAATCAGAGCAATTCTCAGAGACACTGAGAACAAGCTCGACAATTCCCTCCTGGCACTTTCCCTGTAGGAGATACCGCAAGACGTTTCTGTAGATTGGGCACAGCGCTCTGCAGGGTGTTAGCAGAGACTTTCCCGGGACAGTGAAACCCTATGTCAGAGACACTGAGAAGAAGCCCCAATGTTCCCTCCAGGCACTTTCAGTGTGGGTGCCTTCTCCACGTGGTTCCTGGTTTCCCTGCAGCGCTGAAGAGAATGTTAGCAAAGAGGTAACCGGCACAGCGAAAACAGTACTCAAAGACAGGGAGAGCAAGCTCTCTCTTGGCACTTTGGATGTGGGACATACAGCGAGATGTTTGCTGCTTTTGCGTTTGGCTGTTGGGAGATTTACAGCACAAAGATATCTAGTTGATTTGAAGCAGTTCCGAGAAAGTCTAAACATAATCGCCACTTCTCCCTCCTGGCACTTTCCATGTGGGAGATATAGCAGGATGTATATTGGTTTTGAGGACAACTCAATGGACAGTGTAGGGAGAAAAGTTCCTGGCTCCTTGAATGCCGTTCCTGGAGACACTGCGATCAATGTGGGAGATATGTCAAGATGTGTGTTGGTTTTGAGGACGGCTCTCTGGAGAGTCTTAGCAAAGAGGTCACAGGGATAATCAGAGCAATTCTCAGAGACACTGAGAACAAGATGGACAGTTCCCTCCTGGCACTTTCCCTGTAGGAGATACCGCAAGACGTTTCTGTAGATTGGGCACAGCGCTCTGCAGGGTGTTAGCAGAGACTTTCCCGGGACAGTGAAACCCTATGTCAGAGACACTGAGAAGAAGCCCCAATGTTCCCTCCAGGCACTTTCAGTGTGGGTGCCTTCTCCACGTGGTTCCTGGTTTCCCTGCAGCGCTGAAGAGAATGTTAGCAAAGAGGTAACCGGCACAGCGAAAACAGTACTCAAAGACAGGGAGAGCAAGCTCTCTCTTGGCACTTTGGATGTGGGACATACAGCGAGATGTTTGCTGCTTTTGCGTTTGGCTGTTGGGAGATTTACAGCACAAAGATATCTAGTTGATTTGAAGCAGTTCCGAGAAAGTCTAAACATAATCGCCACTTCTCCCTCCTGGCACTTTCCATGTGGGAGATATAGCAGGATGTATATTGGTTTTGAGGACAACTCAATGGACAGTGTAGGGAGAAAAGTTCCTGGCTCCTTGAATGCCGTTCCTGGAGACACTGCGATCAATGTGGGAGATATGTCAAGATGTGTGTTGGTTTTGAGGACGGCTCTCTGGAGAGTCTTAGCAAAGAGGTCACAGGGATAATCAGAGCAATTCTCAGAGACACTGAGAACAAGATGGACAGTTCCCTCCTGGCACTTTCCCTGTAGGAGATACCGCAAGACGTTTCTGTAGATTGGGCACAGCGCTCTGCAGGGTGTTAGCAGAGACTTTCCCGGGACAGTGAAACCCTATGTCAGAGACACTGAGAAGAAGCCCCAATGTTCCCTCCAGGCACTTTCAGTGTGGGTGCCTTCTCCACGTGGTTCCTGGTTTCCCTGCAGCGCTGAAGAGAATGTTAGCAAAGAGGTAACCGGCACAGCGAAAACAGTACTCAAAGACAGGGAGAGCAAGCTCTCTCTTGGCACTTTGGATGTGGGACATACAGCGAGATGTTTGCTGCTTTTGCGTTTGGCTGTTGGGAGATTTACAGCACAAAGATATCTAGTTGATTTGAAGCAGTTCCGAGAAAGTCTAAACATAATCGCCACTTCTCCCTCCTGGCACTTTCCATGTGGGAGATATAGCAGGATGTATATTGGTTTTGAGGACAACTCAATGGACAGTGTAGGGAGAAAAGTTCCTGGCTCCTTGAATGCCGTTCCTGGAGACACTGCGATCAATGTGGGACATATGTCAAGATGTGTGTTTGTTTTGAGGACGGCTATCTGGAGAGTCTTAGCAAAGAGGTCACAGGGATAATCAGAGCAATTCTCAGAGACACTGAGAACAAGATGGACAGTTCCCTCCTGGCACTTTCCCTGTAGGAGATACCGCAAGACGTTTCTGTAGATTGGGCACAGCGCTCTGCAGGGTGTTAGCAGAGACTTTCCCGGGACAGTGAAACCCTATGTCAGAGACACTGAGAAGAAGCCCCAATGTTCCCTCCAGGCACTTTCAGTGTGGGTGCCTTCTCCACGTGGTTCCTGGTTTCCCTGCAGCGCTGAAGAGAATGTTAGCAAAGAGGTAACCGGGACAGTGAAAACAGTACTCAAAGACAGGGAGAGCAAGCTCTCTCTTGGCACTTTGGATGTGGGACATACAGCGAGATGTTTGCTGCTTTTGCGTTTGGCTGTTGGGAGATTTACAGCACAAAGATATCTAGTTGATTTGAAGCAGTTCCGAGAAAGTCTAAACATAATCGCCACTTCTCCCTCCTGGCACTTTCCATGTGGGAGATATAGCAGGATGTATATTGGTTTTGAGGACAACTCAATGGACAGTGTAGGGAGAAAAGTTCCTGGCTCCTTGAATGCCGTTCCTGGAGACACTGCGATCAATGTGGGAGATATGTCAAGATGTGTGTTTGTTTTGAGGACGGCTCTCTGGAGAGTCTTAGCAAAGAGGTCACAGGGATAATCAGAGCAATTCTCAGAGACACTGAGAACAAGATGGACAGTTCCCTCCTGGCACTTTCCCTGTAGGAGATACCGCAAGACGTTTCTGTAGATTGGGCACAGCGCTCTGCAGGGTGTTAGCAGAGACTTTCCCGGGACAGTGAAACCCTATGTCAGAGACACTGAGAAGAAGCCCCAATGTTCCCTCCAGGCACTTTCAGTGTGGGTGCCTTCTCCACGTGGTTCCTGGTTTCCCTGCAGCGCTGAAGAGAATGTTAGCAAAGAGGTAACCGGGACAGTGAAAACAGTACTCAAAGACAGGGAGAGCAAGCTCTCTCTTGGCACTTTGGATGTGGGACATACAGCGAGATGTTTGCTGCTTTTGCGTTTGGCTGTTGGGAGATTTACAGCACAAAGATATCTAGTTGATTTGAAGCAGTTCCGAGAAAGTCTAAACATAATCCCCACTTCTCCCTCCTGGCACTTTCCATGTGGGAGATATAGCAGGATGTATATTGGTTTTGAGGACAACTCAATGGACAGTGTAGGGAGAAAAGTTCCTGGCTCCTTGAATGCCGTTCCTGGAGACACTGCGATCAATGAGGGAGATATGTCAAGATGTGTGTTGGTTTTGAGGACGGCTCTCTGGAGAGTCTTAGCAAAGAGGTCACAGGGATAATCAGAGCAATTCTCAGAGACACTGAGAACAAGATGGACAGTTCCCTCCTGGCACTTTCCCTGTAGGAGATACCGCAAGACGTTTCTGTAGATTGGGCACAGCGCTCTGCAGGGTGTTAGCAGAGACTTTCCCGGGACAGTGAAACCCTATGTCAGAGACACTGAGAAGAAGCCCCAATGTTCCCTCCAGGCACTTTCAGTGTGGGTGCCTTCTCCACGTGGTTCCTGGTTTCCCTGCAGCGCTGAAGAGAATGTTAGCAAAGAGGTAACCGGCACAGCGAAAACAGTACTCAAAGACAGGGAGAGCAAGCTCTCTCTTGGCACTTTGGATGTGGGACATACAGCGAGATGTTTGCTGCTTTTGCGTTTGGCTGTTGGGAGATTTACAGCACAAAGATATCTAGTTGATTTGAAGCAGTTCCGAGAAAGTCTAAACATAATCCCCACTTCTCCCTCCTGGCACTTTCCATGTGGGAGATATAGCAGGATGTATATTGGTTTTGAGGACAACTCAATGGACAGTGTAGGGAGAAAAGTTCCTGGCTCCTTGAATGCCGTTCCTGGAGACACTGCGATCAATGAGGGAGATATGTCAAGATGTGTGTTGGTTTTGAGGACGGCTCTCTGGAGAGTCTTAGCAAAGAGGTCACAGGGATAATCAGAGCAATTCTCAGAGACACTGAGAACAAGCTCGACAATTCCCTCCTGGCACTTTCCCTGTAGGAGATACCGCAAGACGTTTCTGTAGATTGGGCACAGCGCTCTGCAGGGTGTTAGCAGAGACTTTCCCGGGACAGTGAAACCCTATGTCAGAGACACTGAGAAGAAGCCCCAATGTTCCCTCCAGGCACTTTCAGTGTGGGTGCCTTCTCCACGTGGTTCCTGGTTTCCCTGCAGCGCTGAAGAGAATGTTAGCAAAGAGGTAACCGGCACAGCGAAAACAGTACTCAAAGACAGGGAGAGCAAGCTCTCTCTTGGCACTTTGGATGTGGGACATACAGCGAGATGTTTGCTGCTTTTGCGTTTGGCTGTTGGGAGATTTACAGCACAAAGATATCTAGTTGATTTGAAGCAGTTCCGAGAAAGTCTAAACATAATCGCCACTTCTCCCTCCTGGCACTTTCCATGTGGGAGATATAGCAGGATGTATATTGGTTTTGAGGACAACTCAATGGACAGTGTAGGGAGAAAAGTTCCTGGCTCCTTGAATGCCGTTCCTGGAGACACTGCGATCAATGTGGGAGATATGTCAAGATGTGTGTTGGTTTTGAGGACGGCTCTCTGGAGAGTCTTAGCAAAGAGGTCACAGGGATAATCAGAGCAATTCTCAGAGACACTGAGAACAAGCTCGACAATTCCCTCCTGGCACTTTCCCTGTAGGAGATACCGCAAGACGTTTCTGTAGATTGGGCACAGCGCTCTGCAGGGTGTTAGCAGAGACTTTCCCGGGACAGTGAAACCCTATGTCAGAGACACTGAGAAGAAGCCCCAATGTTCCCTCCAGGCACTTTCAGTGTGGGTGCCTTCTCCACGTGGTTCCTGGTTTCCCTGCAGCGCTGAAGAGAATGTTAGCAAAGAGGTAACCGGCACAGCGAAAACAGTACTCAAAGACAGGGAGAGCAAGCTCTCTCTTGGCACTTTGGATGTGGGACATACAGCGAGATGTTTGCTGCTTTTGCGTTTGGCTGTTGGGAGATTTACAGCACAAAGATATCTAGTTGATTTGAAGCAGTTCCGAGAAAGTCTAAACATAATCGCCACTTCTCCCTCCTGGCACTTTCCATGTGGGAGATATAGCAGGATGTATATTGGTTTTGAGGACAACTCAATGGACAGTGTAGGGAGAAAAGTTCCTGGCTCCTTGAATGCCGTTCCTGGAGACACTGCGATCAATGTGGGAGATATGTCAAGATGTGTGTTTGTTTTGAGGACGGCTCTCTGGAGAGTCTTAGCAAAGAGGTCACAGGGATAATCAGAGCAATTCTCAGAGACACTGAGAACAAGATGGACAGTTCCCTCCTGGCACTTTCCCTGTAGGAGATACCGCAAGACGTTTCTGTAGATTGGGCACAGCGCTCTGCAGGGTGTTAGCAGAGACTTTCCCGGGACAGTGAAACCCTATGTCAGAGACACTGAGAAGAAGCCCCAATGTTCCCTCCAGGCACTTTCAGTGTGGGTGCCTTCTCCACGTGGTTCCTGGTTTCCCTGCAGCGCTGAAGAGAATGTTAGCAAAGAGGTAACCGGCACAGCGAAAACAGTACTCAAAGACAGGGAGAGCAAGCTCTCTCTTGGCACTTTGGATGTGGGACATACAGCGAGATGTTTGCTGCTTTTGCGTTTGGCTGTTGGGAGATTTACAGCACAAAGATATCTAGTTGATTTGAAGCAGTTCCGAGAAAGTCTAAACATAATCGCCACTTCTCCCTCCTGGCACTTTCCATGTGGGAGATATAGCAGGATGTATATTGGTTTTGAGGACAACTCAATGGACAGTGTAGGGAGAAAAGTTCCTGGCTCCTTGAATGCCGTTCCTGGAGACACTGCGATCAATGTGGGAGAGATGTCAAGATGTGTGTTTGTTTTGAGGACGGCTCTCTGGAGAGTCTTAGCAAAGAGGTCACAGGGATAATCAGAGCAATTCTCAGAGACACTGAGAACAAGCTCGACAATTCCCTCCTGGCACTTTCCCTGTAGGAGATACCGCAAGACGTTTCTGTAGATTGGGCACAGCGCTCTGCAGGGTGTTAGCAGAGACTTTCCCGGGACAGTGAAACCCTATGTCAGAGACACTGAGAAGAAGCCCCAATGTTCCCTCCAGGCACTTTCAGTGTGGGTGCCTTCTCCACGTGGTTCCTGGTTTCCCTGCAGCGCTGAAGAGAATGTTAGCAAAGAGGTAACCGGCACAGCGAAAACAGTACTCAAAGACAGGGAGAGCAAGCTCTCTCTTGGCACTTTGGATGTGGGACATACAGCGAGATGTTTGCTGCTTTTGCGTTTGGCTGTTGGGAGATTTACAGCACAAAGATATCTAGTTGATTTGAAGCAGTTCCGAGAAAGTCTAAACATAATCGCCACTTCTCCCTCCTGGCACTTTCCATGTGGGAGATATAGCAGGATGTATATTGGTTTTGAGGACAACTCAATGGACAGTGTAGGGAGAAAAGTTCCTGGCTCCTTGAATGCCGTTCCTGGAGACACTGCGATCAATGTGGGAGATATGTCAAGATGTGTGTTTGTTTTGAGGACGGCTCTCTGGAGAGTCTTAGCAAAGAGGTCACAGGGATAATCAGAGCAATTCTCAGAGACACTGAGAACAAGATGGACAGTTCCCTCCTGGCACTTTCCCTGTAGGAGATACCGCAAGACGTTTCTGTAGATTGGGCACAGCGCTCTGCAGGGTGTTAGCAGAGACTTTCCCGGGACAGTGAAACCCTATGTCAGAGACACTGAGAAGAAGCCCCAATGTTCCCTCCAGGCACTTTCAGTGTGGGTGCCTTCTCCACGTGGTTCCTGGTTTCCCTGCAGCGCTGAAGAGAATGTTAGCAAAGAGGTAACCGGGACAGCGAAAACAGTACTCAAAGACAGGGAGAGCAAGCTCTCTCTTGGCACTTTGGATGTGGGACATACAGCGAGATGTTTGCTGCTTTTGCGTTTGGCTGTTGGGAGATTTACAGCACAAAGATATCTAGTTGATTTGAAGCAGTTCCGAGAAAGTCTAAACATAATCGCCACTTCTCCCTCCTGGCACTTTCCATGTGGGAGATATAGCAGGATGTATATTGGTTTTGAGGACAACTCAATGGACAGTGTAGGGAGAAAAGTTCCTGGCTCCTTGAATGCCGTTCCTGGAGACACTGCGATCAATGTGGGAGATATGTCAAGATGTGTGTTTGTTTTGAGGACGGCTCTCTGGAGAGTCTTAGCAAAGAGGTCACAGGGATAATCAGAGCAATTCTCAGAGACACTGAGAACAAGATGGACAGTTCCCTCCTGGCACTTTCCCTGTAGGAGATACCGCAAGACGTTTCTGTAGATTGGGCACAGCGCTCTGCAGGGTGTTAGCAGAGACTTTCCCGGGACAGTGAAACCCTATGTCAGAGACACTGAGAAGAAGCCCCAATGTTCCCTCCAGGCACTTTCAGTGTGGGTGCCTTCTCCACGTGGTTCCTGGTTTCCCTGCAGCGCTGAAGAGAATGTTAGCAAAGAGGTAACCGGCACAGCGAAAACAGTACTCAAAGACAGGGAGAGCAAGCTCTCTCTTGGCACTTTGGATGTGGGACATACAGCGAGATGTTTGCTGCTTTTGCGTTTGGCTGTTGGGAGATTTACAGCACAAAGATATCTAGTTGATTTGAAGCAGTTCCGAGAAAGTCTAAACATAATCGCCACTTCTCCCTCCTGGCACTTTCCATGTGGGAGATATAGCAGGATGTATATTGGTTTTGAGGACAACTCAATGGACAGTGTAGGGAGAAAAGTTCCTGGCTCCTTGAATGCCGTTCCTGGAGACACTGCGATCAATGTGGGAGATATGTCAAGATGTGTGTTTGTTTTGAGGACGGCTCTCTGGAGAGTCTTAGCAAAGAGGTCACAGGGATAATCAGAGCAATTCTCAGAGACACTGAGAACAAGCTCGACAATTCCCTCCTGGCACTTTCCCTGTAGGAGATACCGCAAGACGTTTCTGTAGATTGGGCACAGCGCTCTGCAGGGTGTTAGCAGAGACTTTCCCGGGACAGTGAAACCCTATGTCAGAGACACTGAGAAGAAGCCCCAATGTTCCCTCCAGGCACTTTCAGTGTGGGTGCCTTCTCCACGTGGTTCCTGGTTTCCCTGCAGCGCTGAAGAGAATGTTAGCAAAGAGGTAACCGGGACAGTGAAAACAGTACTCAAAGACAGGGAGAGCAAGCTCTCTCTTGGCACTTTGGATGTGGGACATACAGCGAGATGTTTGCTGCTTTTGCGTTTGGCTGTTGGGAGATTTACAGCACAAAGATATCTAGTTGATTTGAAGCAGTTCCGAGAAAGTCTAAACATAATCGCCACTTCTCCCTCCTGGCACTTTCCATGTGGGAGATATAGCAGGATGTATATTGGTTTTGAGGACAACTCAATGGACAGTGTAGGGAGAAAAGTTCCTGGCTCCTTGAATGCCGTTCCTGGAGACACTGCGATCAATGTGGGAGATATGTCAAGATGTGTGTTTGTTTTGAGGACGGCTCTCTGGAGAGTCTTAGCAAAGAGGTCACAGGGATAATCAGAGCAATTCTCAGAGACACTGAGAACAAGATGGACAGTTCCCTCCTGGCACTTTCCCTGTAGGAGATACCGCAAGACGTTTCTGTAGATTGGGCACAGCGCTCTGCAGGGTGTTAGCAGAGACTTTCCCGGGACAGTGAAACCCTATGTCAGAGACACTGAGAAGAAGCCCCAATGTTCCCTCCAGGCACTTTCAGTGTGGGTGCCTTCTCCACGTGGTTCCTGGTTTCCCTGCAGCGCTGAAGAGAATGTTAGCAAAGAGGTAACCGGCACAGCGAAAACAGTACTCAAAGACAGGGAGAGCAAGCTCTCTCTTGGCACTTTGGATGTGGGACATACAGCGAGATGTTTGCTGCTTTTGCGTTTGGCTGTTGGGAGATTTACAGCACAAAGATATCTAGTTGATTTGAAGCAGTTCCGAGAAAGTCTAAACATAATCGCCACTTCTCCCTCCTGGCACTTTCCATGTGGGAGATATAGCAGGATGTATATTGGTTTTGAGGACAACTCAATGGACAGTGTAGGGAGAAAAGTTCCTGGCTCCTTGAATGCCGTTCCTGGAGACACTGCGATCAATGTGGGAGATATGTCAAGATGTGTGTTTGTTTTGAGGACGGCTCTCTGGAGAGTCTTAGCAAAGAGGTCACAGGGATAATCAGAGCAATTCTCAGAGACACTGAGAACAAGATGGACAGTTCCCTCCTGGCACTTTCCCTGTAGGAGATACCGCAAGACGTTTCTGTAGATTGGGCACAGCGCTCTGCAGGGTGTTAGCAGAGACTTTCCCGGGACAGTGAAACCCTATGTCAGAGACACTGAGAAGAAGCCCCAATGTTCCCTCCAGGCACTTTCAGTGTGGGTGCCTTCTCCACGTGGTTCCTGGTTTCCCTGCAGCGCTGAAGAGAATGTTAGCAAAGAGGTAACCGGCACAGCGAAAACAGTACTCAAAGACAGGGAGAGCAAGCTCTCTCTTGGCACTTTGGATGTGGGACATACAGCGAGATGTTTGCTGCTTTTGCGTTTGGCTGTTGGGAGATTTACAGCACAAAGATATCTAGTTGATTTGAAGCAGTTCCGAGAAAGTCTAAACATAATCGCCACTTCTCCCTCCTGGCACTTTCCATGTGGGAGATATAGCAGGATGTATATTGGTTTTGAGGACAACTCAATGGACAGTGTAGGGAGAAAAGTTCCTGGCTCCTTGAATGCCGTTCCTGGAGACACTGCGATCAATGTGGGAGATATGTCAAGATGTGTGTTTGTTTTGAGGACGGCTCTCTGGAGAGTCTTAGCAAAGAGGTCACAGGGATAATCAGAGCAATTCTCAGAGACACTGAGAACAAGATGGACAGTTCCCTCCTGGCACTTTCCCTGTAGGAGATACCGCAAGACGTTTCTGTAGATTGGGCACAGCGCTCTGCAGGGTGTTAGCAGAGACTTTCCCGGGACAGTGAAACCCTATGTCAGAGACACTGAGAAGAAGCCCCAATGTTCCCTCCAGGCACTTTCAGTGTGGGTGCCTTCTCCACGTGGTTCCTGGTTTCCCTGCAGCGCTGAAGAGAATGTTAGCAAAGAGGTAACCGGCACAGCGAAAACAGTACTCAAAGAGAGGGAGAGCAAGCTCTCTCTTGGCACTTTGGATGTGGGACATACAGCGAGATGTTTGCTGCTTTTGCGTTTGGCTGTTGGGAGATTTACAGCACAAAGATATCTAGTTGATTTGAAGCAGTTCCGAGAAAGTCTAAACATAATCGCCACTTCTCCCTCCTGGCACTTTCCATGTGGGAGATATAGCAGGATGTATATTGGTTTTGAGGACAACTCAATGGACAGTGTAGGGAGAAAAGTTCCTGGCTCCTTGAATGCCGTTCCTGGAGACACTGCGATCAATGTGGGAGATATGTCAAGATGTGTGTTTGTTTTGAGGACGGCTCTCTGGAGAGTCTTAGCAAAGAGGTCACAGGGATAATCAGAGCAATTCTCAGAGGCACTGAGAACAAGATGGACAGTTCCCTCCTGGCACTTTCCCTGTAGGAGATACCGCAAGACGTTTCTGTAGATTGGGCACAGCGCTCTGCAGGGTGTTAGCAGAGAGTTTCCCGGGACAGTGAAACCCTATGTCAGAGACACTGAGAAGAAGCCCCAATGTTCCCTCCAGGCACTTTCAGTGTGGGTGCCTTCTCCACGTGGTTCCTGGTTTCCCTGCAGCGCTGAAGAGAATGTTAGCAAAGAGGTAACCGGCACAGCGAAAACAGTACTCAAAGACAGGGAGAGCAAGCTCTCTCTTGGCACTTTGGATGTGGGACATACAGCGAGATGTTTGCTGCTTTTGCGTTTGGCTGTTGGGAGATTTACAGCACAAAGATATCTAGTTGATTTGAAGCAGTTCCGAGAAAGTCTAAACATAATCGCCACTTCTCCCTCCTGGCACTTTCCATGTGGGAGATATAGCAGGATGTATATTGGTTTTGAGGACAACTCAATGGACAGTGTAGGGAGAAAAGTTCCTGGCTCCTTGAATGCCGTTCCTGGAGACACTGCGATCAATGTGGGAGATATGTCAAGATGTGTGTTTGTTTTGAGGACGGCTCTCTGGAGAGTCTTAGCAAAGAGGTCACAGGGATAATCAGAGCAATTCTCAGAGACACTGAGAACAAGATGGACAGTTCCCTCCTGGCACTTTCCCTGTAGGAGATACCGCAAGACGTTTCTGTAGATTGGGCACAGCGCTCTGCAGGGTGTTAGCAGAGACTTTCCCGGGACAGTGAAACCCTATGTCAGAGACACTGAGAAGAAGCCCCAATGTTCCCTCCAGGCACTTTCAGTGTGGGTGCCTTCTCCACGTGGTTCCTGGTTTCCCTGCAGCGCTGAAGAGAATGTTAGCAAAGAGGTAACCGGGACAGTGAAAACAGTACTCAAAGACAGGGAGAGCAAGCTCTCTCTTGGCACTTTGGATGTGGGACATACAGCGAGATGTTTGCTGCTTTTGCGTTTGGCTGTTGGGAGATTTACAGCACAAAGATATCTAGTTGATTTGAAGCAGTTCCGAGAAAGTCTAAACATAATCGCCACTTCTCCCTCCTGGCACTTTCCATGTGGGAGATATAGCAGGATGTATATTGGTTTTGAGGACAACTCAATGGACAGTGTAGGGAGAAAAGTTCCTGGCTCCTTGAATGCCGTTCCTGGAGACACTGCGATCAATGTGGGAGATATGTCAAGATGTGTGTTTGTTTTGAGGACGGCTCTCTGGAGAGTCTTAGCAAAGAGGTCACAGGGATAATCAGAGCAATTCTCAGAGACACTGAGAACAAGATGGACAGTTCCCTCCTGGCACTTTCCCTGTAGGAGATACCGCAAGACGTTTCTGTAGATTGGGCACAGCGCTCTGCAGGGTGTTAGCAGAGACTTTCCCGGGACAGTGAAACCCTATGTCAGAGACACTGAGAAGAAGCCCCAATGTTCCCTCCAGGCACTTTCAGTGTGGGTGCCTTCTCCACGTGGTTCCTGGTTTCCCTGCAGCGCTGAAGAGAATGTTAGCAAAGAGGTAACCGGCACAGCGAAAACAGTACTCAAAGACAGGGAGAGCAAGCTCTCTCTTGGCACTTTGGATGTGGGACATACAGCGAGATGTTTGCTGCTTTTGCGTTTGGCTGTTGGGAGATTTACAGCACAAAGATATCTAGTTGATTTGAAGCAGTTCCGAGAAAGTCTAAACATAATCGCCACTTCTCCCTCCTGGCACTTTCCATGTGGGAGATATAGCAGGATGTATATTGGTTTTGAGGACAACTCAATGGACAGTGTAGGGAGAAAAGTTCCTGGCTCCTTGAATGCCGTTCCTGGAGACACTGCGATCAATGTGGGAGATATGTCAAGATGTGTGTTTGTTTTGAGGACGGCTCTCTGGAGAGTCTTAGCAAAGAGGTCACAGGGATAATCAGAGCAATTCTCAGAGACACTGAGAACAAGCTCGACAATTCCCTCCTGGCACTTTCCCTGTAGGAGATACCGCAAGACGTTTCTGTAGATTGGGCACAGCGCTCTGCAGGGTGTTAGCAGAGACTTTCCCGGGACAGTGAAACCCTATGTCAGAGACACTGAGAAGAAGCCCCAATGTTCCCTCCAGGCACTTTCAGTGTGGGTGCCTTCTCCACGTGGTTCCTGGTTTCCCTGCAGCGCTGAAGAGAATGTTAGCAAAGAGGTAACCGGGACAGTGAAAACAGTACTCAAAGACAGGGAGAGCAAGCTCTCTCTTGGCACTTTGGATGTGGGACATACAGCGAGATGTTTGCTGCTTTTGCGTTTGGCTGTTGGGAGATTTACAGCACAAAGATATCTAGTTGATTTGAAGCAGTTCCGAGAAAGTCTAAACATAATCGCCACTTCTCCCTCCTGGCACTTTCCATGTGGGAGATATAGCAGGATGTATATTGGTTTTGAGGACAACTCAATGGACAGTGTAGGGAGAAAAGTTCCTGGCTCCTTGAATGCCGTTCCTGGAGACACTGCGATCAATGTGGGAGATATGTCAAGATGTGTGTTTGTTTTGAGGACGGCTCTCTGGAGAGTCTTAGCAAAGAGGTCACAGGGATAATCAGAGCAATTCTCAGAGACACTGAGAACAAGATGGACAGTTCCCTCCTGGCACTTTCCCTGTAGGAGATACCGCAAGACGTTTCTGTAGATTGGGCACAGCGCTCTGCAGGGTGTTAGCAGAGACTTTCCCGGGACAGTGAAACCCTATGTCAGAGACACTGAGAAGAAGCCCCAATGTTCCCTCCAGGCACTTTCAGTGTGGGTGCCTTCTCCACGTGGTTCCTGGTTTCCCTGCAGCGCTGAAGAGAATGTTAGCAAAGAGGTAACCGGGACAGTGAAAACAGTACTCAAAGACAGGGAGAGCAAGCTCTCTCTTGGCACTTTGGATGTGGGACATACAGCGAGATGTTTGCTGCTTTTGCGTTTGGCTGTTGGGAGATTTACAGCACAAAGATATCTAGTTGATTTGAAGCAGTTCCGAGAAAGTCTAAACATAATCGCCACTTCTCCCTCCTGGCACTTTCCATGTGGGAGATATAGCAGGAGGTATATTGGTTTTGAGGACAACTCAATGGACAGTGTAGGGAGAAAAGTTCCTGGCTCCTTGAATGCCGTTCCTGGAGACACTGCGATCAATGTGGGAGATATGTCAAGATGTGTGTTTGTTTTGAGGACGGCTCTCTGGAGAGTCTTAGCAAAGAGGTCACAGGGATAATCAGAGCAATTCTCAGAGACACTGAGAACAAGATGGACAGTTCCCTCCTGGCACTTTCCCTGTAGGAGATACCGCAAGACGTTTCTGTAGATTGGGCACAGCGCTCTGCAGGGTGTTAGCAGAGACTTTCCCGGGACAGTGAAACCCTATGTCAGAGACACTGAGAAGAAGCCCCAATGTTCCCTCCAGGCACTTTCAGTGTGGGTGCCTTCTCCACGTGGTTCCTGGTTTCCCTGCAGCGCTGAAGAGAATGTTAGCAAAGAGGTAACCGGGACAGTGAAAACAGTACTCAAAGACAGGGAGAGCAAGCTCTCTCTTGGCACTTTGGATGTGGGACATACAGCGAGATGTTTGCTGCTTTTGCGTTTGGCTGTTGGGAGATTTACAGCACAAAGATATCTAGTTGATTTGAAGCAGTTCCGAGAAAGTCTAAACATAATCGCCACTTCTCCCTCCTGGCACTTTCCATGTGGGAGATATAGCAGGATGTATATTGGTTTTGAGGACAACTCAATGGACAGTGTAGGGAGAAAAGTTCCTGGCTCCTTGAATGCCGTTCCTGGAGACACTGCGATCAATGAGGGAGATATGTCAAGATGTGTGTTGGTTTTGAGGACGGCTCTCTGGAGAGTCTTAGCAAAGAGGTCACAGGGATAATCAGAGCAATTCTCAGAGACACTGAGAACAAGATGGACAGTTCCCTCCTGGCACTTTCCCTGTAGGAGATACCGCAAGACGTTTCTGTAGATTGGGCACAGCGCTCTGCAGGGTGTTAGCAGAGACTTTCCCGGGACAGTGAAACCCTATGTCAGAGACACTGAGAAGAAGCCCCAATGTTCCCTCCAGGCACTTTCAGTGTGGGTGCCTTCTCCACGTGGTTCCTGGTTTCCCTGCAGCGCTGAAGAGAATGTTAGCAAAGAGGTAACCGGGACAGCGAAAACAGTACTCAAAGACAGGGAGAGCAAGCTCTCTCTTGGCACTTTGGATGTGGGACATACAGCGAGATGTTTGCTGCTTTTGCGTTTGGCTGTTGGGAGATTTACAGCACAAAGATATCTAGTTGATTTGAAGCAGTTCCGAGAAAGTCTAAACATAATCGCCACTTCTCCCTCCTGGCACTTTCCATGTGGGAGATATAGCAGGATGTATATTGGTTTTGAGGACAACTCAATGGACAGTGTAGGGAGAAAAGTTCCTGGCTCCTTGAATGCCGTTCCTGGAGACACTGCGATCAATGTGGGAGATATGTCAAGATGTGTGTTTGTTTTGAGGACGGCTCTCTGGAGAGTCTTAGCAAAGAGGTCACAGGGATAATCAGAGCAATTCTCAGAGACACTGAGAACAAGATGGACAGTTCCCTCCTGGCACTTTCCCTGTAGGAGATACCGCAAGACGTTTCTGTAGATTGGGCACAGCGCTCTGCAGGGTGTTAGCAGAGACTTTCCCGGGACAGTGAAACCCTATGTCAGAGACACTGAGAAGAAGCCCCAATGTTCCCTCCAGGCACTTTCAGTGTGGGTGCCTTCTCCACGTGGTTCCTGGTTTCCCTGCAGCGCTGAAGAGAATGTTAGCAAAGAGGTAACCGGGACAGTGAAAACAGTACTCAAAGACAGGGAGAGCAAGCTCTCTCTTGGCACTTTGGATGTGGGACATACAGCGAGATGTTTGCTGCTTTTGCGTTTGGCTGTTGGGAGATTTACAGCACAAAGATATCTAGTTGATTTGAAGCAGTTCCGAGAAAGTCTAAACATAATCGCCACTTCTCCCTCCTGGCACTTTCCATGTGGGAGATATAGCAGGATGTATATTGGTTTTGAGGACAACTCAATGGACAGTGTAGGGAGAAAAGTTCCTGGCTCCTTGAATGCCGTTCCTGGAGACACTGCGATCAATGTGGGAGATATGTCAAGATGTGTGTTTGTTTTGAGGACGGCTCTCTGGAGAGTCTTAGCAAAGAGGTCACAGGGATAATCAGAGCAATTCTCAGAGACACTGAGAACAAGATGGACAGTTCCCTCCTGGCACTTTCCCTGTAGGAGATACCGCAAGACGTTTCTGTAGATTGGGCACAGCGCTCTGCAGGGTGTTAGCAGAGACTTTCCCGGGACAGTGAAACCCTATGTCAGAGACACTGAGAAGAAGCCCCAATGTTCCCTCCAGGCACTTTCAGTGTGGGTGCCTTCTCCACGTGGTTCCTGGTTTCCCTGCAGCGCTGAAGAGAATGTTAGCAAAGAGGTAACCGGGACAGTGAAAACAGTACTCAAAGACAGGGAGAGCAAGCTCTCTCTTGGCACTTTGGATGTGGGACATACAGCGAGATGTTTGCTGCTTTTGCGTTTGGCTGTTGGGAGATTTACAGCACAAAGATATCTAGTTGATTTGAAGCAGTTCCGAGAAAGTCTAAACATAATCGCCACTTCTCCCTCCTGGCACTTTCCATGTGGGAGATATAGCAGGATGTATATTGGTTTTGAGGACAACTCAATGGACAGTGTAGGGAGAAAAGTTCCTGGCTCCTTGAATGCCGTTCCTGGAGACACTGCGATCAATGTGGGAGATATGTCAAGATGTGTGTTTGTTTTGAGGACGGCTCTCTGGAGAGTCTTAGCAAAGAGGTCACAGGGATAATCAGAGCAATTCTCAGAGACACTGAGAACAAGATGGACAGTTCCCTCCTGGCACTTTCCCTGTAGGAGATACCGCAAGACGTTTCTGTAGATTGGGCACAGCGCTCTGCAGGGTGTTAGCAGAGACTTTCCCGGGACAGTGAAACCCTATGTCAGAGACACTGAGAAGAAGCCCCAATGTTCCCTCCAGGCACTTTCAGTGTGGGTGCCTTCTCCACGTGGTTCCTGGTTTCCCTGCAGCGCTGAAGAGAATGTTAGCAAAGAGGTAACCGGCACAGCGAAAACAGTACTCAAAGACAGGGAGAGCAAGCTCTCTCTTGGCACTTTGGATGTGGGACATACAGCGAGATGTTTGCTGCTTTTGCGTTTGGCTGTTGGGAGATTTACAGCACAAAGATATCTAGTTGATTTGAAGCAGTTCCGAGAAAGTCTAAACATAATCGCCACTTCTCCCTCCTGGCACTTTCCATGTGGGAGATATAGCAGGATGTATATTGGTTTTGAGGACAACTCAATGGACAGTGTAGGGAGAAAAGTTCCTGGCTCCTTGAATGCCGTTCCTGGAGACACTGCGATCAATGTGGGAGAGATGTCAAGATGTGTGTTTGTTTTGAGGACGGCTCTCTGGAGAGTCTTAGCAAAGAGGTCACAGGGATAATCAGAGCAATTCTCAGAGACACTGAGAACAAGCTCGACAGTTCCCTCTTGGCACTTTCCCTGTAGGAGATACCGCAAGACGTTTCTGTAGATTGGGCACAGCGCTCTGCAGGGTGTTAGCAGAGACTTTCCCGGGACAGTGAAACCCTATGTCAGAGACACTGAGAAGAAGCCCCAATGTTCCCTCCAGGCACTTTCAGTGTGGGTGCCTTCTCCACGTGGTTCCTGGTTTCCCTGCAGCGCTGAAGAGAATGTTAGCAAAGAGGTAACCGGCACAGCGAAAACAGTACTCAAAGACAGGGAGAGCAAGCTCTCTCTTGGCACTTTGGATGTGGGACATACAGCGAGATGTTTGCTGCTTTTGCGTTTGGCTGTTGGGAGATTTACAGCACAAAGATATCTAGTTGATTTGAAGCAGTTCCGAGAAAGTCTAAACATAATCGCCACTTCTCCCTCCTGGCACTTTCCATGTGGGAGATATAGCAGGATGTATATTGGTTTTGAGGACAACTCAATGGACAGTGTAGGGAGAAAAGTTCCTGGCTCCTTGAATGCCGTTCCTGGAGACACTGCGATCAATGTGGGAGATATGTCAAGATGTGTGTTTGTTTTGAGGACGGCTCTCTGGAGAGTCTTAGCAAAGAGGTCACAGGGATAATCAGAGCAATTCTCAGAGACACTGAGAACAAGATGGACAGTTCCCTCCTGGCACTTTCCCTGTAGGAGATACCGCAAGACGTTTCTGTAGATTGGGCACAGCGCTCTGCAGGGTGTTAGCAGAGACTTTCCCGGGACAGTGAAACCCTATGTCAGAGACACTGAGAAGAAGCCCCAATGTTCCCTCCAGGCACTTTCAGTGTGGGTGCCTTCTCCACGTGGTTCCTGGTTTCCCTGCAGCGCTGAAGAGAATGTTAGCAAAGAGGTAACCGGGACAGTGAAAACAGTACTCAAAGACAGGGAGAGCAAGCTCTCTCTTGGCACTTTGGATGTGGGACATACAGCGAGATGTTTGCTGCTTTTGCGTTTGGCTGTTGGGAGATTTACAGCACAAAGATATCTAGTTGATTTGAAGCAGTTCCGAGAAAGTCTAAACATAATCGCCACTTCTCCCTCCTGGCACTTTCCATGTGGGAGATATAGCAGGATGTATATTGGTTTTGAGGACAACTCAATGGACAGTGTAGGGAGAAAAGTTCCTGGCTCCTTGAATGCCGTTCCTGGAGACACTGCGATCAATGTGGGAGATATGTCAAGATGTGTGTTTGTTTTGAGGACGGCTCTCTGGAGAGTCTTAGCAAAGAGGTCACAGGGATAATCAGAGCAATTCTCAGAGACACTGAGAACAAGATGGACAGTTCCCTCCTGGCACTTTCCCTGTAGGAGATACCGCAAGACGTTTCTGTAGATTGGGCACAGCGCTCTGCAGGGTGTTAGCAGAGACTTTCCCGGGACAGTGAAACCCTATGTCAGAGACACTGAGAAGAAGCCCCAATGTTCCCTCCAGGCACTTTCAGTGTGGGTGCCTTCTCCACGTGGTTCCTGGTTTCCCTGCAGCGCTGAAGAGAATGTTAGCAAAGAGGTAACCGGCACAGCGAAAACAGTACTCAAAGACAGGGAGAGCAAGCTCTCTCTTGGCACTTTGGATGTGGGACATACAGCGAGATGTTTGCTGCTTTTGCGTTTGGCTGTTGGGAGATTTACAGCACAAAGATATCTAGTTGATTTGAAGCAGTTCCGAGAAAGTCTAAACATAATCGCCACTTCTCCCTCCTGGCACTTTCCATGTGGGAGATATAGCAGGATGTATATTGGTTTTGAGGACAACTCAATGGACAGTGTAGGGAGAAAAGTTCCTGGCTCCTTGAATGCCGTTCCTGGAGACACTGCGATCAATGTGGGAGAGATGTCAAGATGTGTGTTTGTTTTGAGGACGGCTCTCTGGAGAGTCTTAGCAAAGAGGTCACAGGGATAATCAGAGCAATTCTCAGAGACACTGAGAACAAGCTCGACAATTCCCTCTTGGCACTTTCCCTGTAGGAGATACCGCAAGACGTTTCTGTAGATTGGGCACAGCGCTCTGCAGGGTGTTAGCAGAGACTTTCCCGGGACAGTGAAACCCTATGTCAGAGACACTGAGAAGAAGCCCCAATGTTCCCTCCAGGCACTTTCAGTGTGGGTGCCTTCTCCACGTGGTTCCTGGTTTCCCTGCAGCGCTGAAGAGAATGTTAGCAAAGAGGTAACCGGCACAGCGAAAACAGTACTCAAAGACAGGGAGAGCAAGCTCTCTCTTGGCACTTTGGATGTGGGACATACAGCGAGATGTTTGCTGCTTTTGCGTTTGGCTGTTGGGAGATTTACAGCACAAAGATATCTAGTTGATTTGAAGCAGTTCCGAGAAAGTCTAAACATAATCGCCACTTCTCCCTCCTGGCACTTTCCATGTGGGAGATATAGCAGGATGTATATTGGTTTTGAGGACAACTCAATGGACAGTGTAGGGAGAAAAGTTCCTGGCTCCTTGAATGCCGTTCCTGGAGACACTGCGATCAATGTGGGAGATATGTCAAGATGTGTGTTTGTTTTGAGGACGGCTCTCTGGAGAGTCTTAGCAAAGAGGTCACAGGGATAATCAGAGCAATTCTCAGAGACACTGAGAACAAGATGGACAGTTCCCTCCTGGCACTTTCCCTGTAGGAGATACCGCAAGACGTTTCTGTAGATTGGGCACAGCGCTCTGCAGGGTGTTAGCAGAGACTTTCCCGGGACAGTGAAACCCTATGTCAGAGACACTGAGAAGAAGCCCCAATGTTCCCTCCAGGCACTTTCAGTGTGGGTGCCTTCTCCACGTGGTTCCTGGTTTCCCTGCAGCGCTGAAGAGAATGTTAGCAAAGAGGTAACCGGCACAGCGAAAACAGTACTCAAAGACAGGGAGAGCAAGCTCTCTCTTGGCACTTTGGATGTGGGACATACAGCGAGATGTTTGCTGCTTTTGCGTTTGGCTGTTGGGAGATTTACAGCACAAAGATATCTAGTTGATTTGAAGCAGTTCCGAGAAAGTCTAAACATAATCGCCACTTCTCCCTCCTGGCACTTTCCATGTGGGAGATATAGCAGGATGTATATTGGTTTTGAGGACAACTCAATGGACAGTGTAGGGAGAAAAGTTCCTGGCTCCTTGAATGCCGTTCCTGGAGACACTGCGATCAATGTGGGAGATATGTCAAGATGTGTGTTTGTTTTGAGGACGGCTCTCTGGAGAGTCTTAGCAAAGAGGTCACAGGGATAATCAGAGCAATTCTCAGAGACACTGAGAACAAGCTCGACAATTCCCTCCTGGCACTTTCCCTGTAGGAGATACCGCAAGACGTTTCTGTAGATTGGGCACAGCGCTCTGCAGGGTGTTAGCAGAGACTTTCCCGGGACAGTGAAACCCTATGTCAGAGACACTGAGAAGAAGCCCCAATGTTCCCTCCAGGCACTTTCAGTGTGGGTGCCTTCTCCACGTGGTTCCTGGTTTCCCTGCAGCGCTGAAGAGAATGTTAGCAAAGAGGTAACCGGGACAGTGAAAACAGTACTCAAAGACAGGGAGAGCAAGCTCTCTCTTGGCACTTTGGATGTGGGACATACAGCGAGATGTTTGCTGCTTTTGCGTTTGGCTGTTGGGAGATTTACAGCACAAAGATATCTAGTTGATTTGAAGCAGTTCCGAGAAAGTCTAAACATAATCGCCACTTCTCCCTCCTGGCACTTTCCATGTGGGAGATATAGCAGGATGTATATTGGTTTTGAGGACAACTCAATGGACAGTGTAGGGAGAAAAGTTCCTGGCTCCTTGAATGCCGTTCCTGGAGACACTGCGATCAATGTGGGAGATATGTCAAGATGTGTGTTTGTTTTGAGGACGGCTCTCTGGAGAGTCTTAGCAAAGAGGTCACAGGGATAATCAGAGCAATTCTCAGAGACACTGAGAACAAGATGGACAGTTCCCTCCTGGCACTTTCCCTGTAGGAGATACCGCAAGACGTTTCTGTAGATTGGGCACAGCGCTCTGCAGGGTGTTAGCAGAGACTTTCCCGGGACAGTGAAACCCTATGTCAGAGACACTGAGAAGAAGCCCCAATGTTCCCTCCAGGCACTTTCAGTGTGGGTGCCTTCTCCACGTGGTTCCTGGTTTCCCTGCAGCGCTGAAGAGAATGTTAGCAAAGAGGTAACCGGCACAGCGAAAACAGTACTCAAAGACAGGGAGAGCAAGCTCTCTCTTGGCACTTTGGATGTGGGACATACAGCGAGATGTTTGCTGCTTTTGCGTTTGGCTGTTGGGAGATTTACAGCACAAAGATATCTAGTTGATTTGAAGCAGTTCCGAGAAAGTCTAAACATAATCGCCACTTCTCCCTCCTGGCACTTTCCATGTGGGAGATATAGCAGGATGTATATTGGTTTTGAGGACAACTCAATGGACAGTGTAGGGAGAAAAGTTCCTGGCTCCTTGAATGCCGTTCCTGGAGACACTGCGATCAATGTGGGAGATATGTCAAGATGTGTGTTTGTTTTGAGGACGGCTCTCTGGAGAGTCTTAGCAAAGAGGTCACAGGGATAATCAGAGCAATTCTCAGAGACACTGAGAACAAGATGGACAGTTCCCTCCTGGCACTTTCCCTGTAGGAGATACCGCAAGACGTTTCTGTAGATTGGGCACAGCGCTCTGCAGGGTGTTAGCAGAGACTTTCCCGGGACAGTGAAACCCTATGTCAGAGACACTGAGAAGAAGCCCCAATGTTCCCTCCAGGCACTTTCAGTGTGGGTGCCTTCTCCACGTGGTTCCTGGTTTCCCTGCAGCGCTGAAGAGAATGTTAGCAAAGAGGTAACCGGCACAGCGAAAACAGTACTCAAAGAGAGGGAGAGCAAGCTCTCTCTTGGCACTTTGGATGTGGGACATACAGCGAGATGTTTGCTGCTTTTGCGTTTGGCTGTTGGGAGATTTACAGCACAAAGATATCTAGTTGATTTGAAGCAGTTCCGAGAAAGTCTAAACATAATCGCCACTTCTCCCTCCTGGCACTTTCCATGTGGGAGATATAGCAGGATGTATATTGGTTTTGAGGACAACTCAATGGACAGTGTAGGGAGAAAAGTTCCTGGCTCCTTGAATGCCGTTCCTGGAGACACTGCGATCAATGTGGGAGATATGTCAAGATGTGTGTTTGTTTTGAGGACGGCTCTCTGGAGAGTCTTAGCAAAGAGGTCACAGGGATAATCAGAGCAATTCTCAGAGACACTGAGAACAAGATGGACAGTTCCCTCCTGGCACTTTCCCTGTAGGAGATACCGCAAGACGTTTCTGTAGATTGGGCACAGCGCTCTGCAGGGTGTTAGCAGAGACTTTCCCGGGACAGTGAAACCCTATGTCAGAGACACTGAGAAGAAGCCCCAATGTTCCCTCCAGGCACTTTCAGTGTGGGTGCCTTCTCCACGTGGTTCCTGGTTTCCCTGCAGCGCTGAAGAGAATGTTAGCAAAGAGGTAACCGGGACAGCGAAAACAGTACTCAAAGAGAGGGAGAGCAAGCTCTCTCTTGGCACTTTGGATGTGGGACATACAGCGAGATGTTTGCTGCTTTTGCGTTTGGCTGTTGGGAGATTTACAGCACAAAGATATCTAGTTGATTTGAAGCAGTTCCGAGAAAGTCTAAACATAATCGCCACTTCTCCCTCCTGGCACTTTCCATGTGGGAGATATAGCAGGATGTATATTGGTTTTGAGGACAACTCAATGGACAGTGTAGGGAGAAAAGTTCCTGGCTCCTTGAATGCCGTTCCTGGAGACACTGCGATCAATGTGGGAGATATGTCAAGATGTGTGTTTGTTTTGAGGACGGCTCTCTGGAGAGTCTTAGCAAAGAGGTCACAGGGATAATCAGAGCAATTCTCAGAGGCACTGAGAACAAGATGGACAGTTCCCTCCTGGCACTTTCCCTGTAGGAGATACCGCAAGACGTTTCTGTAGATTGGGCACAGCGCTCTGCAGGGTGTTAGCAGAGACTTTCCCGGGACAGTGAAACCCTATGTCAGAGACACTGAGAAGAAGCCCCAATGTTCCCTCCAGGCACTTTCAGTGTGGGTGCCTTCTCCACGTGGTTCCTGGTTTCCCTGCAGCGCTGAAGAGAATGTTAGCAAAGAGGTAACCGGCACAGCGAAAACAGTACTCAAAGACAGGGAGAGCAAGCTCTCTCTTGGCACTTTGGATGTGGGACATACAGCGAGATGTTTGCTGCTTTTGCGTTTGGCTGTTGGGAGATTTACAGCACAAAGATATCTAGTTGATTTGAAGCAGTTCCGAGAAAGTCTAAACATAATCGCCACTTCTCCCTCCTGGCACTTTCCATGTGGGAGATATAGCAGGATGTATATTGGTTTTGAGGACAACTCAATGGACAGTGTAGGGAGAAAAGTTCCTGGCTCCTTGAATGCCGTTCCTGGAGACACTGCGATCAATGTGGGAGATATGTCAAGATGTGTGTTTGTTTTGAGGACGGCTCTCTGGAGAGTCTTAGCAAAGAGGTCACAGGGATAATCAGAGCAATTCTCAGAGACACTGAGAACAAGCTCGACAGTTCCCTCCTGGCACTTTCCCTGTAGGAGATACCGCAAGACGTTTCTGTAGATTGGGCACAGCGCTCTGCAGGGTGTTAGCAGAGACTTTCCCGGGACAGTGAAACCCTATGTCAGAGACACTGAGAAGAAGCCCCAATGTTCCCTCCAGGCACTTTCAGTGTGGGTGCCTTCTCCACGTGGTTCCTGGTTTCCCTGCAGCGCTGAAGAGAATGTTAGCAAAGAGGTAACCGGGACAGTGAAAACAGTACTCAAAGACAGGGAGAGCAAGCTCTCTCTTGGCACTTTGGATGTGGGACATACAGCGAGATGTTTGCTGCTTTTGCGTTTGGCTGTTGGGAGATTTACAGCACAAAGATATCTAGTTGATTTGAAGCAGTTCCGAGAAAGTCTAAACATAATCGCCACTTCTCCCTCCTGGCACTTTCCATGTGGGAGATATAGCAGGATGTATATTGGTTTTGAGGACAACTCAATGGACAGTGTAGGGAGAAAAGTTCCTGGCTCCTTGAATGCCGTTCCTGGAGACACTGCGATCAATGTGGGAGATATGTCAAGATGTGTGTTTGTTTTGAGGACGGCTCTCTGGAGAGTCTTAGCAAAGAGGTCACAGGGATAATCAGAGCAATTCTCAGAGACACTGAGAACAAGATGGACAGTTCCCTCCTGGCACTTTCCCTGTAGGAGATACCGCAAGACGTTTCTGTAGATTGGGCACAGCGCTCTGCAGGGTGTTAGCAGAGACTTTCCCGGGACAGTGAAACCCTATGTCAGAGACACTGAGAAGAAGCCCCAATGTTCCCTCCAGGCACTTTCAGTGTGGGTGCCTTCTCCACGTGGTTCCTGGTTTCCCTGCAGCGCTGAAGAGAATGTTAGCAAAGAGGTAACCGGGACAGTGAAAACAGTACTCAAAGACAGGGAGAGCAAGCTCTCTCTTGGCACTTTGGATGTGGGACATACAGCGAGATGTTTGCTGCTTTTGCGTTTGGCTGTTGGGAGATTTACAGCACAAAGATATCTAGTTGATTTGAAGCAGTTCCGAGAAAGTCTAAACATAATCGCCACTTCTCCCTCCTGGCACTTTCCATGTGGGAGATATAGCAGGATGTATATTGGTTTTGAGGACAACTCAATGGACAGTGTAGGGAGAAAAGTTCCTGGCTCCTTGAATGCCGTTCCTGGAGACACTGCGATCAATGTGGGAGATATGTCAAGATGTGTGTTTGTTTTGAGGACGGCTCTCTGGAGAGTCTTAGCAAAGAGGTCACAGGGATAATCAGAGCAATTCTCAGAGACACTGAGAACAAGATGGACAGTTCCCTCCTGGCACTTTCCCTGTAGGAGATACCGCAAGACGTTTCTGTAGATTGGGCACAGCGCTCTGCAGGGTGTTAGCAGAGACTTTCCCGGGACAGTGAAACCCTATGTCAGAGACACTGAGAAGAAGCCCCAATGTTCCCTCCAGGCACTTTCAGTGTGGGTGCCTTCTCCACGTGGTTCCTGGTTTCCCTGCAGCGCTGAAGAGAATGTTAGCAAAGAGGTAACCGGGACAGTGAAAACAGTACTCAAAGACAGGGAGAGCAAGCTCTCTCTTGGCACTTTGGATGTGGGACATACAGCGAGATGTTTGCTGCTTTTGCGTTTGGCTGTTGGGAGATTTACAGCACAAAGATATCTAGTTGATTTGAAGCAGTTCCGAGAAAGTCTAAACATAATCGCCACTTCTCCCTCCTGGCACTTTCCATGTGGGAGATATAGCAGGATGTATATTGGTTTTGAGGACAACTCAATGGACAGTGTAGGGAGAAAAGTTCCTGGCTCCTTGAATGCCGTTCCTGGAGACACTGCGATCAATGTGGGAGATATGTCAAGATGTGTGTTTGTTTTGAGGACGGCTCTCTGGAGAGTCTTAGCAAAGAGGTCACAGGGATAATCAGAGCAATTCTCAGAGACACTGAGAACAAGATGGACAGTTCCCTCCTGGCACTTTCCCTGTAGGAGATACCGCAAGACGTTTCTGTAGATTGGGCACAGCGCTCTGCAGGGTGTTAGCAGAGACTTTCCCGGGACAGTGAAACCCTATGTCAGAGACACTGAGAAGAAGCCCCAATGTTCCCTCCAGGCACTTTCAGTGTGGGTGCCTTCTCCACGTGGTTCCTGGTTTCCCTGCAGCGCTGAAGAGAATGTTAGCAAAGAGGTAACCGGGACAGTGAAAACAGTACTCAAAGACAGGGAGAGCAAGCTCTCTCTTGGCACTTTGGATGTGGGACATACAGCGAGATGTTTGCTGCTTTTGCGTTTGGCTGTTGGGAGATTTACAGCACAAAGATATCTAGTTGATTTGAAGCAGTTCCGAGAAAGTCTAAACATAATCGCCACTTCTCCCTCCTGGCACTTTCCATGTGGGAGATATAGCAGGATGTATATTGGTTTTGAGGACAACTCAATGGACAGTGTAGGGAGAAAAGTTCCTGGCTCCTTGAATGCCGTTCCTGGAGACACTGCGATCAATGAGGGAGATATGTCAAGATGTGTGTTGGTTTTGAGGACGGCTCTCTGGAGAGTCTTAGCAAAGAGGTCACAGGGATAATCAGAGCAATTCTCAGAGACACTGAGAACAAGATGGACAGTTCCCTCCTGGCACTTTCCCTGTAGGAGATACCGCAAGACGTTTCTGTAGATTGGGCACAGCGCTCTGCAGGGTGTTAGCAGAGACTTTCCCGGGACAGTGAAACCCTATGTCAGAGACACTGAGAAGAAGCCCCAATGTTCCCTCCAGGCACTTTCAGTGTGGGTGCCTTCTCCACGTGGTTCCTGGTTTCCCTGCAGCGCTGAAGAGAATGTTAGCAAAGAGGTAACCGGGACAGCGAAAACAGTACTCAAAGACAGGGAGAGCAAGCTCTCTCTTGGCACTTTGGATGTGGGACATACAGCGAGATGTTTGCTGCTTTTGCGTTTGGCTGTTGGGAGATTTACAGCACAAAGATATCTAGTTGATTTGAAGCAGTTCCGAGAAAGTCTAAACATAATCGCCACTTCTCCCTCCTGGCACTTTCCATGTGGGAGATATAGCAGGATGTATATTGGTTTTGAGGACAACTCAATGGACAGTGTAGGGAGAAAAGTTCCTGGCTCCTTGAATGCCGTTCCTGGAGACACTGCGATCAATGTGGGAGATATGTCAAGATGTGTGTTTGTTTTGAGGACGGCTCTCTGGAGAGTCTTAGCAAAGAGGTCACAGGGATAATCAGAGCAATTCTCAGAGACACTGAGAACAAGATGGACAGTTCCCTCCTGGCACTTTCCCTGTAGGAGATACCGCAAGACGTTTCTGTAGATTGGGCACAGCGCTCTGCAGGGTGTTAGCAGAGACTTTCCCGGGACAGTGAAACCCTATGTCAGAGACACTGAGAAGAAGCCCCAATGTTCCCTCCAGGCACTTTCAGTGTGGGTGCCTTCTCCACGTGGTTCCTGGTTTCCCTGCAGCGCTGAAGAGAATGTTAGCAAAGAGGTAACCGGGACAGTGAAAACAGTACTCAAAGACAGGGAGAGCAAGCTCTCTCTTGGCACTTTGGATGTGGGACATACAGCGAGATGTTTGCTGCTTTTGCGTTTGGCTGTTGGGAGATTTACAGCACAAAGATATCTAGTTGATTTGAAGCAGTTCCGAGAAAGTCTAAACATAATCGCCACTTCTCCCTCCTGGCACTTTCCATGTGGGAGATATAGCAGGATGTATATTGGTTTTGAGGACAACTCAATGGACAGTGTAGGGAGAAAAGTTCCTGGCTCCTTGAATGCCGTTCCTGGAGACACTGCGATCAATGAGGGAGATATGTCAAGATGTGTGTTGGTTTTGAGGACGGCTCTCTGGAGAGTCTTAGCAAAGAGGTCACAGGGATAATCAGAGCAATTCTCAGAGACACTGAGAACAAGATGGACAGTTCCCTCCTGGCACTTTCCCTGTAGGAGATACCGCAAGACGTTTCTGTAGATTGGGCACAGCGCTCTGCAGGGTGTTAGCAGAGACTTTCCCGGGACAGTGAAACCCTATGTCAGAGACACTGAGAAGAAGCCCCAATGTTCCCTCCAGGCACTTTCAGTGTGGGTGCCTTCTCCACGTGGTTCCTGGTTTCCCTGCAGCGCTGAAGAGAATGTTAGCAAAGAGGTAACCGGCACAGCGAAAACAGTACTCAAAGACAGGGAGAGCAAGCTCTCTCTTGGCACTTTGGATGTGGGACATACAGCGAGATGTTTGCTGCTTTTGCGTTTGGCTGTTGGGAGATTTACAGCACAAAGATATCTAGTTGATTTGAAGCAGTTCCGAGAAAGTCTAAACATAATCGCCACTTCTCCCTCCTGGCACTTTCCATGTGGGAGATATAGCAGGATGTATATTGGTTTTGAGGACAACTCAATGGACAGTGTAGGGAGAAAAGTTCCTGGCTCCTTGAATGCCGTTCCTGGAGACACTGCGATCAATGTGGGAGATATGTCAAGATGTGTGTTTGTTTTGAGGACGGCTCTCTGGAGAGTCTTAGCAAAGAGGTCACAGGGATAATCAGAGCAATTCTCAGAGACACTGAGAACAAGATGGACAGTTCCCTCCTGGCACTTTCCCTGTAGGAGATACCGCAAGACGTTTCTGTAGATTGGGCACAGCGCTCTGCAGGGTGTTAGCAGAGACTTTCCCGGGACAGTGAAACCCTATGTCAGAGACACTGAGAAGAAGCCCCAATGTTCCCTCCAGGCACTTTCAGTGTGGGTGCCTTCTCCACGTGGTTCCTGGTTTCCCTGCAGCGCTGAAGAGAATGTTAGCAAAGAGGTAACCGGGACAGCGAAAACAGTACTCAAAGACAGGGAGAGCAAGCTCTCTCTTGGCACTTTGGATGTGGGACATACAGCGAGATGTTTGCTGCTTTTGCGTTTGGCTGTTGGGAGATTTACAGCACAAAGATATCTAGTTGATTTGAAGCAGTTCCGAGAAAGTCTAAACATAATCGCCACTTCTCCCTCCTGGCACTTTCCATGTGGGAGATATAGCAGGAGGTATATTGGTTTTGAGGACAACTCAATGGACAGTGTAGGGAGAAAAGTTCCTGGCTCCTTGAATGCCGTTCCTGGAGACACTGCGATCAATGTGGGAGATATGTCAAGATGTGTGTTTGTTTTGAGGACGGCTCTCTGGAGAGTCTTAGCAAAGAGGTCACAGGGATAATCAGAGCAATTCTCAGAGACACTGAGAACAAGATGGACAGTTCCCTCCTGGCACTTTCCCTGTAGGAGATACCGCAAGACGTTTCTGTAGATTGGGCACAGCGCTCTGCAGGGTGTTAGCAGAGACTTTCCCGGGACAGTGAAACCCTATGTCAGAGACACTGAGAAGAAGCCCCAATGTTCCCTCCAGGCACTTTCAGTGTGGGTGCCTTCTCCACGTGGTTCCTGGTTTCCCTGCAGCGCTGAAGAGAATGTTAGCAAAGAGGTAACCGGGACAGCGAAAACAGTACTCAAAGACAGGGAGAGCAAGCTCTCTCTTGGCACTTTGGATGTGGGACATACAGCGAGATGTTTGCTGCTTTTGCGTTTGGCTGTTGGGAGATTTACAGCACAAAGATATCTAGTTGATTTGAAGCAGTTCCGAGAAAGTCTAAACATAATCGCCACTTCTCCCTCCTGGCACTTTCCATGTGGGAGATATAGCAGGAGGTATATTGGTTTTGAGGACAACTCAATGGACAGTGTAGGGAGAAAAGTTCCTGGCTCCTTGAATGCCGTTCCTGGAGACACTGCGATCAATGTGGGAGATATGTCAAGATGTGTGTTTGTTTTGAGGACGGCTCTCTGGAGAGTCTTAGCAAAGAGGTCACAGGGATAATCAGAGCAATTCTCAGAGACACTGAGAACAAGATGGACAGTTCCCTCCTGGCACTTTCCCTGTAGGAGATACCGCAAGACGTTTCTGTAGATTGGGCACAGCGCTCTGCAGGGTGTTAGCAGAGACTTTCCCGGGACAGTGAAACCCTATGTCAGAGACACTGAGAAGAAGCCCCAATGTTCCCTCCAGGCACTTTCAGTGTGGGTGCCTTCTCCACGTGGTTCCTGGTTTCCCTGCAGCGCTGAAGAGAATGTTAGCAAAGAGGTAACCGGGACAGTGAAAACAGTACTCAAAGACAGGGAGAGCAAGCTCTCTCTTGGCACTTTGGATGTGGGACATACAGCGAGATGTTTGCTGCTTTTGCGTTTGGCTGTTGGGAGATTTACAGCACAAAGATATCTAGTTGATTTGAAGCAGTTCCGAGAAAGTCTAAACATAATCGCCACTTCTCCCTCCTGGCACTTTCCATGTGGGAGATATAGCAGGATGTATATTGGTTTTGAGGACAACTCAATGGACAGTGTAGGGAGAAAAGTTCCTGGCTCCTTGAATGCCGTTCCTGGAGACACTGCGATCAATGTGGGAGATATGTCAAGATGTGTGTTGGTTTTGAGGACGGCTCTCTGGAGAGTCTTAGCAAAGAGGTCACAGGGATAATCAGAGCAATTCTCAGAGACACTGAGAACAAGATGGACAGTTCCCTCCTGGCACTTTCCCTGTAGGAGATACCGCAAGACGTTTCTGTAGATTGGGCACAGCGCTCTGCAGGGTGTTAGCAGAGACTTTCCCGGGACAGTGAAACCCTATGTCAGAGACACTGAGAAGAAGCCCCAATGTTCCCTCCAGGCACTTTCAGTGTGGGTGCCTTCTCCACGTGGTTCCTGGTTTCCCTGCAGCGCTGAAGAGAATGTTAGCAAAGAGGTAACCGGCACAGCGAAAACAGTACTCAAAGACAGGGAGAGCAAGCTCTCTCTTGGCACTTTGGATGTGGGACATACAGCGAGATGTTTGCTGCTTTTGCGTTTGGCTGTTGGGAGATTTACAGCACAAAGATATCTAGTTGATTTGAAGCAGTTCCGAGAAAGTCTAAACATAATCGCCACTTCTCCCTCCTGGCACTTTCCATGTGGGAGATATAGCAGGATGTATATTGGTTTTGAGGACAACTCAATGGACAGTGTAGGGAGAAAAGTTCCTGGCTCCTTGAATGCCGTTCCTGGAGACACTGCGATCAATGTGGGAGATATGTCAAGATGTGTGTTTGTTTTGAGGACGGCTCTCTGGAGAGTCTTAGCAAAGAGGTCACAGGGATAATCAGAGCAATTCTCAGAGACACTGAGAACAAGCTCGACAATTCCCTCCTGGCACTTTCCCTGTAGGAGATACCGCAAGACGTTTCTGTAGATTGGGCACAGCGCTCTGCAGGGTGTTAGCAGAGACTTTCCCGGGACAGTGAAACCCTATGTCAGAGACACTGAGAAGAAGCCCCAATGTTCCCTCCAGGCACTTTCAGTGTGGGTGCCTTCTCCACGTGGTTCCTGGTTTCCCTGCAGCGCTGAAGAGAATGTTAGCAAAGAGGTAACCGGCACAGCGAAAACAGTACTCAAAGACAGGGAGAGCAAGCTCTCTCTTGGCACTTTGGATGTGGGACATACAGCGAGATGTTTGCTGCTTTTGCGTTTGGCTGTTGGGAGATTTACAGCACAAAGATATCTAGTTGATTTGAAGCAGTTCCGAGAAAGTCTAAACATAATCGCCACTTCTCCCTCCTGGCACTTTCCATGTGGGAGATATAGCAGGATGTATATGGTTTTGAGGACAACTCAATGGACAGTGTAGGGAGAAAAGTTCCTGGCTCCTTGAATGCCGTTCCTGGAGACACTGCGATCAATGTGGGAGATATGTCAAGATGTGTGTTTGTTTTGAGGACGGCTCTCTGGAGAGTCTTAGCAAAGAGGTCACAGGGATAATCAGAGCAATTCTCAGAGACACTGAGAACAAGATGGACAGTTCCCTCCTGGCACTTTCCCTGTAGGAGATACCGCAAGACGTTTCTGTAGATTGGGCACAGCGCTCTGCAGGGTGTTAGCAGAGACTTTCCCGGGACAGTGAAACCCTATGTCAGAGACACTGAGAAGAAGCCCCAATGTTCCCTCCAGGCACTTTCAGTGTGGGTGCCTTCTCCACGTGGTTCCTGGTTTCCCTGCAGCGCTGAAGAGAATGTTAGCAAAGAGGTAACCGGCACAGCGAAAACAGTACTCAAAGACAGGGAGAGCAAGCTCTCTCTTGGCACTTTGGATGTGGGACATACAGCGAGATGTTTGCTGCTTTTGCGTTTGGCTGTTGGGAGATTTACAGCACAAAGATATCTAGTTGATTTGAAGCAGTTCCGAGAAAGTCTAAACATAATCGCCACTTCTCCCTCCTGGCACTTTCCATGTGGGAGATATAGCAGGATGTATATTGGTTTTGAGGACAACTCAATGGACAGTGTAGGGAGAAAAGTTCCTGGCTCCTTGAATGCCGTTCCTGGAGACACTGCGATCAATGTGGGAGATATGTCAAGATGTGTGTTTGTTTTGAGGACGGCTCTCTGGAGAGTCTTAGCAAAGAGGTCACACGGATAATCAGAGCAATTCTCAGAGACACTGAGAACAAGATGGACAGTTCCCTCCTGGCACTTTCCCTGTAGGAGATACCGCAAGACGTTTCTGTAGATTGGGCACAGCGCTCTGCAGGGTGTTAGCAGAGACTTTCCCGGGACAGTGAAACCCTATGTCAGAGACACTGAGAAGAAGCCCCAATGTTCCCTCCAGGCACTTTCAGTGTGGGTGCCTTCTCCACGTGGTTCCTGGTTTCCCTGCAGCGCTGAAGAGAATGTTAGCAAAGAGGTAACCGGGACAGTGAAAACAGTACTCAAAGACAGGGAGAGCAAGCTCTCTCTTGGCACTTTGGATGTGGGACATACAGCGAGATGTTTGCTGCTTTTGCGTTTGGCTGTTGGGAGATTTACAGCACAAAGATATCTAGTTGATTTGAAGCAGTTCCGAGAAAGTCTAAACATAATCGCCACTTCTCCCTCCTGGCACTTTCCATGTGGGAGATATAGCAGGATGTATATTGGTTTTGAGGACAACTCAATGGACAGTGTAGGGAGAAAAGTTCCTGGCTCCTTGAATGCCGTTCCTGGAGACACTGCGATCAATGTGGGAGATATGTCAAGATGTGTGTTGGTTTTGAGGACGGCTCTCTGGAGAGTCTTAGCAAAGAGGTCACAGGGATAATCAGAGCAATTCTCAGAGACACTGAGAACAAGATGGACAGTTCCCTCCTGGCACTTTCCCTGTAGGAGATACCGCAAGACGTTTCTGTAGATTGGGCACAGCGCTCTGCAGGGTGTTAGCAGAGACTTTCCCGGGACAGTGAAACCCTATGTCAGAGACACTGAGAAGAAGCCCCAATGTTCCCTCCAGGCACTTTCAGTGTGGGTGCCTTCTCCACGTGGTTCCTGGTTTCCCTGCAGCGCTGAAGAGAATGTTAGCAAAGAGGTAACCGGGACAGTGAAAACAGTACTCAAAGACAGGGAGAGCAAGCTCTCTCTTGGCACTTTGGATGTGGGACATACAGCGAGATGTTTGCTGCTTTTGCGTTTGGCTGTTGGGAGATTTACAGCACAAAGATATCTAGTTGATTTGAAGCAGTTCCGAGAAAGTCTAAACATAATCGCCACTTCTCCCTCCTGGCACTTTCCATGTGGGAGATATAGCAGGATGTATATTGGTTTTGAGGACAACTCAATGGACAGTGTAGGGAGAAAAGTTCCTGGCTCCTTGAATGCCGTTCCTGGAGACACTGCGATCAATGTGGGAGATATGTCAAGATGTTTTTTTGTTTTGAGGACGGCTCTCTGGAGAGTCTTAGCAAAGAGGTCACAGGGATAATCAGAGCAATTCTCAGAGACACTGAGAACAAGATGGACAGTTCCCTCCTGGCACTTTCCCTGTAGGAGATACCGCAAGACGTTTCTGTAGATTGGGCACAGCGCTCTGCAGGGTGTTAGCAGAGACTTTCCCGGGACAGTGAAACCCTATGTCAGAGACACTGAGAAGAAGCCCCAATGTTCCCTCCAGGCACTTTCAGTGTGGGTGCCTTCTCCACGTGGTTCCTGGTTTCCCTGCAGCGCTGAAGAGAATGTTAGCAAAGAGGTAACCGGGACAGTGAAAACAGTACTCAAAGACAGGGAGAGCAAGCTCTCTCTTGGCACTTTGGATGTGGGACATACAGCGAGATGTTTGCTGCTTTTGCGTTTGGCTGTTGGGAGATTTACAGCACAAAGATATCTAGTTGATTTGAAGCAGTTCCGAGAAAGTCTAAACATAATCGCCACTTCTCCCTCCTGGCACTTTCCATGTGGGAGATATAGCAGGATGTATATTGGTTTTGAGGACAACTCAATGGACAGTGTAGGGAGAAAAGTTCCTGGCTCCTTGAATGCCGTTCCTGGAGACACTGCGATCAATGTGGGAGATATGTCAAGATGTGTGTTTGTTTTGAGGACGGCTCTCTGGAGAGTCTTAGCAAAGAGGTCACAGGGATAATCAGAGCAATTCTCAGAGACACTGAGAACAAGATGGACAGTTCCCTCCTGGCACTTTCCCTGTAGGAGATACCGCAAGACGTTTCTGTAGATTGGGCACAGCGCTCTGCAGGGTGTTAGCAGAGACTTTCCCGGGACAGTGAAACCCTATGTCAGAGACACTGAGAAGAAGCCCCAATGTTCCCTCCAGGCACTTTCAGTGTGGGTGCCTTCTCCACGTGGTTCCTGGTTTCCCTGCAGCGCTGAAGAGAATGTTAGCAAAGAGGTAACCGGCACAGCGAAAACAGTACTCAAAGACAGGGAGAGCAAGCTCTCTCTTGGCACTTTGGATGTGGGACATACAGCGAGATGTTTGCTGCTTTTGCGTTTGGCTGTTGGGAGATTTACAGCACAAAGATATCTAGTTGATTTGAAGCAGTTCCGAGAAAGTCTAAACATAATCGCCACTTCTCCCTCCTGGCACTTTCCATGTGGGAGATATAGCAGGATGTATATTGGTTTTGAGGACAACTCAATGGACAGTGTAGGGAGAAAAGTTCCTGGCTCCTTGAATGCCGTTCCTGGAGACACTGCGATCAATGTGGGAGATATGTCAAGATGTGTGTTTGTTTTGAGGACGGCTCTCTGGAGAGTCTTAGCAAAGAGGTCACAGGGATAATCAGAGCAATTCTCAGAGACACTGAGAACAAGCTCGACAATTCCCTCCTGGCACTTTCCCTGTAGGAGATACCGCAAGACGTTTCTGTAGATTGGGCACAGCGCTCTGCAGGGTGTTAGCAGAGACTTTCCCGGGACAGTGAAACCCTATGTCAGAGACACTGAGAAGAAGCCCCAATGTTCCCTCCAGGCACTTTCAGTGTGGGTGCCTTCTCCACGTGGTTCCTGGTTTCCCTGCAGCGCTGAAGAGAATGTTAGCAAAGAGGTAACCGGCACAGCGAAAACAGTACTCAAAGACAGGGAGAGCAAGCTCTCTCTTGGCACTTTGGATGTGGGACATACAGCGAGATGTTTGCTGCTTTTGCGTTTGGCTGTTGGGAGATTTACAGCACAAAGATATCTAGTTGATTTGAAGCAGTTCCGAGAAAGTCTAAACATAATCGCCACTTCTCCCTCCTGGCACTTTCCATGTGGGAGATATAGCAGGATGTATATTGGTTTTGAGGACAACTCAATGGACAGTGTAGGGAGAAAAGTTCCTGGCTCCTTGAATGCCGTTCCTGGAGACACTGCGATCAATGTGGGAGATATGTCAAGATGTGTGTTTGTTTTGAGGACGGCTCTCTGGAGAGTCTTAGCAAAGAGGTCACAGGGATAATCAGAGCAATTCTCAGAGACACTGAGAACAAGATGGACAGTTCCCTCCTGGCACTTTCCCTGTAGGAGATACCGCAAGACGTTTCTGTAGATTGGGCACAGCGCTCTGCAGGGTGTTAGCAGAGACTTTCCCGGGACAGTGAAACCCTATGTCAGAGACACTGAGAAGAAGCCCCAATGTTCCCTCCAGGCACTTTCAGTGTGGGTGCCTTCTCCACGTGGTTCCTGGTTTCCCTGCAGCGCTGAAGAGAATGTTAGCAAAGAGGTAACCGGCACAGCGAAAACAGTACTCAAAGACAGGGAGAGCAAGCTCTCTCTTGGCACTTTGGATGTGGGACATACAGCGAGATGTTTGCTGCTTTTGCGTTTGGCTGTTGGGAGATTTACAGCACAAAGATATCTAGTTGATTTGAAGCATTTCCGAGAAATTCTAAACATAATCGCCACTTCTCCCTCCTGGCACTTTCCATGTGGGAGATATAGCAGGATGTATATTGGTTTTGAGGACAACTCAATGGACAGTGTAGGGAGAAAAGTTCCTGGCTCCTTGAATGCCGTTCCTGGAGACACTGCGATCAATGAGGGAGATATGTCAAGATGTGTGTTGGTTTTGAGGACGGCTCTCTGGAGAGTCTTAGCAAAGAGGTCACAGGGATAATCAGAGCAATTCTCAGAGACACTGAGAACAAGCTCGACAATTCCCTCCTGGCACTTTCCCTGTAGGAGATACCGCAAGACGTTTCTGTAGATTGGGCACAGCGCTCTGCAGGGTGTTAGCAGAGACTTTCCCGGGACAGTGAAACCCTATGTCAGAGACACTGAGAAGAAGCCCCAATGTTCCCTCCAGGCACTTTCAGTGTGGGTGCCTTCTCCACGTGGTTCCTGGTTTCCCTGCAGCGCTGAAGAGAATGTTAGCAAAGAGGTAACCGGCACAGCGAAAACAGTACTCAAAGACAGGGAGAGCAAGCTCTCTCTTGGCACTTTGGATGTGGGACATACAGCGAGATGTTTGCTGCTTTTGCGTTTGGCTGTTGGGAGATTTACAGCACAAAGATATCTAGTTGATTTGAAGCAGTTCCGAGAAAGTCTAAACATAATCGCCACTTCTCCCTCCTGGCACTTTCCATGTGGGAGATATAGCAGGATGTATATTGGTTTTGAGGACAACTCAATGGACAGTGTAGGGAGAAAAGTTCCTGGCTCCTTGAATGCCGTTCCTGGAGACACTGCGATCAATGTGGGAGATATGTCAAGATGTGTGTTTGTTTTGAGGACGGCTCTCTGGAGAGTCTTAGCAAAGAGGTCACAGGGATAATCAGAGCAATTCTCAGAGACACTGAGAACAAGATGGACAGTTCCCTCCTGGCACTTTCCCTGTAGGAGATACCGCAAGACGTTTCTGTAGATTGGGCACAGCGCTCTGCAGGGTGTTAGCAGAGACTTTCCCGGGACAGTGAAACCCTATGTCAGAGACACTGAGAAGAAGCCCCAATGTTCCCTCCAGGCACTTTCAGTGTGGGTGCCTTCTCCACGTGGTTCCTGGTTTCCCTGCAGCGCTGAAGAGAATGTTAGCAAAGAGGTAACCGGCACAGTGAAAACAGTACTCAAAGAGAGGGAGAGCAAGCTCTCTCTTGGCACTTTGGATGTGGGACATACAGCGAGATGTTTGCTGCTTTTGCGTTTGGCTGTTGGGAGATTTACAGCACAAAGATATCTAGTTGATTTGAAGCAGTTCCGAGAAAGTCTAAACATAATCGCCACTTCTCCCTCCTGGCACTTTCCATGTGGGAGATATAGCAGGATGTATATTGGTTTTGAGGACAACTCAATGGACAGTGTAGGGAGAAAAGTTCCTGGCTCCTTGAATGCCGTTCCTGGAGACACTGCGATCAATGTGGGAGATATGTCAAGATGTGTGTTTGTTTTGAGGACGGCTCTCTGGAGAGTCTTAGCAAAGAGGTCACACGGATAATCAGAGCAATTCTCAGAGACACTGAGAACAAGATGGACAGTTCCCTCCTGGCACTTTCCCTGTAGGAGATACCGCAAGACGTTTCTGTAGATTGGGCACAGCGCTCTGCAGGGTGTTAGCAGAGACTTTCCCGGGACAGTGAAACCCTATGTCAGAGACACTGAGAAGAAGCCCCAATGTTCCCTCCAGGCACTTTCAGTGTGGGTGCCTTCTCCACGTGGTTCCTGGTTTCCCTGCAGCGCTGAAGAGAATGTTAGCAAAGAGGTAACCGGCACAGCGAAAACAGTACTCAAAGACAGGGAGAGCAAGCTCTCTCTTGGCACTTTGGATGTGGGACATACAGCGAGATGTTTGCTGCTTTTGCGTTTGGCTGTTGGGAGATTTACAGCACAAAGATATCTAGTTGATTTGAAGCAGTTCCGAGAAAGTCTAAACATAATCGCCACTTCTCCCTCCTGGCACTTTCCATGTGGGAGATATAGCAGGATGTATATTGGTTTTGAGGACAACTCAATGGACAGTGTAGGGAGAAAAGTTCCTGGCTCCTTGAATGCCGTTCCTGGAGACACTGCGATCAATGTGGGAGATATGTCAAGATGTGTGTTTGTTTTGAGGACGGCTCTCTGGAGAGTCTTAGCAAAGAGGTCACAGGGATAATCAGAGCAATTCTCAGAGACACTGAGAACAAGCTCGACAATTCCCTCCTGGCACTTTCCCTGTAGGAGATACCGCAAGACGTTTCTGTAGATTGGGCACAGCGCTCTGCAGGGTGTTAGCAGAGACTTTCCCGGGACAGTGAAACCCTATGTCAGAGACACTGAGAAGAAGCCCCAATGTTCCCTCCAGGCACTTTCAGTGTGGGTGCCTTCTCCACGTGGTTCCTGGTTTCCCTGCAGCGCTGAAGAGAATGTTAGCAAAGAGGTAACCGGCACAGCGAAAACAGTACTCAAAGACAGGGAGAGCAAGCTCTCTCTTGGCACTTTGGATGTGGGACATACAGCGAGATGTTTGCTGCTTTTGCGTTTGGCTGTTGGGAGATTTACAGCACAAAGATATCTAGTTGATTTGAAGCAGTTCCGAGAAAGTCTAAACATAATCGCCACTTCTCCCTCCTGGCACTTTCCATGTGGGAGATATAGCAGGATGTATATTGGTTTTGAGGACAACTCAATGGACAGTGTAGGGAGAAAAGTTCCTGGCTCCTTGAATGCCGTTCCTGGAGACACTGCGATCAATGAGGGAGATATGTCAAGATGTGTGTTGGTTTTGAGGACGGCTCTCTGGAGAGTCTTAGCAAAGAGGTCACAGGGATAATCAGAGCAATTCTCAGAGACACTGAGAACAAGCTCGACAATTCCCTCCTGGCACTTTCCCTGTAGGAGATACCGCAAGACGTTTCTGTAGATTGGGCACAGCGCTCTGCAGGGTGTTAGCAGAGACTTTCCCGGGACAGTGAAACCCTATGTCAGAGACACTGAGAAGAAGCCCCAATGTTCCCTCCAGGCACTTTCAGTGTGGGTGCCTTCTCCACGTGGTTCCTGGTTTCCCTGCAGCGCTGAAGAGAATGTTAGCAAAGAGGTAACCGGCACAGCGAAAACAGTACTCAAAGACAGGGAGAGCAAGCTCTCTCTTGGCACTTTGGATGTGGGACATACAGCGAGATGTTTGCTGCTTTTGCGTTTGGCTGTTGGGAGATTTACAGCACAAAGATATCTAGTTGATTTGAAGCAGTTCCGAGAAAGTCTAAACATAATCGCCACTTCTCCCTCCTGGCACTTTCCATGTGGGAGATATAGCAGGATGTATATTGGTTTTGAGGACAACTCAATGGACAGTGTAGGGAGAAAAGTTCCTGGCTCCTTGAATGCCGTTCCTGGAGACACTGCGATCAATGAGGGAGATATGTCAAGATGTGTGTTGGTTTTGAGGACGGCTCTCTGGAGAGTCTTAGCAAAGAGGTCACAGGGATAATCAGAGCAATTCTCAGAGACACTGAGAACAAGCTCGACAATTCCCTCCTGGCACTTTCCCTGTAGGAGATACCGCAAGACGTTTCTGTAGATTGGGCACAGCGCTCTGCAGGGTGTTAGCAGAGACTTTCCCGGGACAGTGAAACCCTATGTCAGAGACACTGAGAAGAAGCCCCAATGTTCCCTCCAGGCACTTTCAGTGTGGGTGCCTTCTCCACGTGGTTCCTGGTTTCCCTGCAGCGCTGAAGAGAATGTTAGCAAAGAGGTAACCGGCACAGCGAAAACAGTACTCAAAGACAGGGAGAGCAAGCTCTCTCTTGGCACTTTGGATGTGGGACATACAGCGAGATGTTTGCTGCTTTTGCGTTTGGCTGTTGGGAGATTTACAGCACAAAGATATCTAGTTGATTTGAAGCAGTTCCGAGAAAGTCTAAACATAATCGCCACTTCTCCCTCCTGGCACTTTCCATGTGGGAGATATAGCAGGATGTATATTGGTTTTGAGGACAACTCAATGGACAGTGTAGGGAGAAAAGTTCCTGGCTCCTTGAATGCCGTTCCTGGAGACACTGCGATCAATGAGGGAGATATGTCAAGATGTGTGTTGGTTTTGAGGACGGCTCTCTGGAGAGTCTTAGCAAAGAGGTCACAGGGATAATCAGAGCAATTCTCAGAGACACTGAGAACAAGCTCGACAATTCCCTCCTGGCACTTTCCCTGTAGGAGATACCGCAAGACGTTTCTGTAGATTGGGCACAGCGCTCTGCAGGGTGTTAGCAGAGACTTTCCCGGGACAGTGAAACCCTATGTCAGAGACACTGAGAAGAAGCCCCAATGTTCCCTCCAGGCACTTTCAGTGTGGGTGCCTTCTCCACGTGGTTCCTGGTTTCCCTGCAGCGCTGAAGAGAATGTTAGCAAAGAGGTAACCGGCACAGCGAAAACAGTACTCAAAGACAGGGAGAGCAAGCTCTCTCTTGGCACTTTGGATGTGGGACATACAGCGAGATGTTTGCTGCTTTTGCGTTTGGCTGTTGGGAGATTTACAGCACAAAGATATCTAGTTGATTTGAAGCAGTTCCGAGAAAGTCTAAACATAATCGCCACTTCTCCCTCCTGGCACTTTCCATGTGGGAGATATAGCAGGATGTATATTGGTTTTGAGGACAACTCAATGGACAGTGTAGGGAGAAAAGTTCCTGGCTCCTTGAATGCCGTTCCTGGAGACACTGCGATCAATGTGGGAGATATGTCAAGATGTGTGTTTGTTTTGAGGACGGCTCTCTGGAGAGTCTTAGCAAAGAGGTCACAGGGATAATCAGAGCAATTCTCAGAGACACTGAGAACAAGATGGACAGTTCCCTCCTGGCACTTTCCCTGTAGGAGATACCGCAAGACGTTTCTGTAGATTGGGCACAGCGCTCTGCAGGGTGTTAGCAGAGACTTTCCCGGGACAGTGAAACCCTATGTCAGAGACACTGAGAAGAAGCCCCAATGTTCCCTCCAGGCACTTTCAGTGTGGGTGCCTTCTCCACGTGGTTCCTGGTTTCCCTGCAGCGCTGAAGAGAATGTTAGCAAAGAGGTAACCGGCACAGCGAAAACAGTACTCAAAGACAGGGAGAGCAAGCTCTCTCTTGGCACTTTGGATGTGGGACATACAGCGAGATGTTTGCTGCTTTTGCGTTTGGCTGTTGGGAGATTTACAGCACAAAGATATCTAGTTGATTTGAAGCAGTTCCGAGAAAGTCTAAACATAATCGCCACTTCTCCCTCCTGGCACTTTCCATGTGGGAGATATAGCAGGATGTATATTGGTTTTGAGGACAACTCAATGGACAGTGTAGGGAGAAAAGTTCCTGGCTCCTTGAATGCCGTTCCTGGAGACACTGCGATCAATGAGGGAGATATGTCAAGATGTGTGTTGGTTTTGAGGACGGCTCTCTGGAGAGTCTTAGCAAAGAGGTCACAGGGATAATCAGAGCAATTCTCAGAGACACTGAGAACAAGCTCGACAATTCCCTCCTGGCACTTTCCCTGTAGGAGATACCGCAAGACGTTTCTGTAGATTGGGCACAGCGCTCTGCAGGGTGTTAGCAGAGACTTTCCCGGGACAGTGAAACCCTATGTCAGAGACACTGAGAAGAAGCCCCAATGTTCCCTCCAGGCACTTTCAGTGTGGGTGCCTTCTCCACGTGGTTCCTGGTTTCCCTGCAGCGCTGAAGAGAATGTTAGCAAAGAGGTAACCGGCACAGCGAAAACAGTACTCAAAGACAGGGAGAGCAAGCTCTCTCTTGGCACTTTGGATGTGGGACATACAGCGAGATGTTTGCTGCTTTTGCGTTTGGCTGTTGGGAGATTTACAGCACAAAGATATCTAGTTGATTTGAAGCAGTTCCGAGAAAGTCTAAACATAATCGCCACTTCTCCCTCCTGGCACTTTCCATGTGGGAGATATAGCAGGATGTATATTGGTTTTGAGGACAACTCAATGGACAGTGTAGGGAGAAAAGTTCCTGGCTCCTTGAATGCCGTTCCTGGAGACACTGCGATCAATGTGGGAGATATGTCAAGATGTGTGTTGGTTTTGAGGACGGCTCTCTGGAGAGTCTTAGCAAAGAGGTCACAGGGATAATCAGAGCAATTCTCAGAGACACTGAGAACAAGCTCGACAATTCCCTCCTGGCACTTTCCCTGTAGGAGATACCGCAAGACGTTTCTGTAGATTGGGCACAGCGCTCTGCAGGGTGTTAGCAGAGACTTTCCCGGGACAGTGAAACCCTATGTCAGAGACACTGAGAAGAAGCCCCAATGTTCCCTCCAGGCACTTTCAGTGTGGGTGCCTTCTCCACGTGGTTCCTGGTTTCCCTGCAGCGCTGAAGAGAATGTTAGCAAAGAGGTAACCGGCACAGCGAAAACAGTACTCAAAGACAGGGAGAGCAAGCTCTCTCTTGGCACTTTGGATGTGGGACATACAGCGAGATGTTTGCTGCTTTTGCGTTTGGCTGTTGGGAGATTTACAGCACAAAGATATCTAGTTGATTTGAAGCAGTTCCGAGAAAGTCTAAACATAATCGCCACTTCTCCCTCCTGGCACTTTCCATGTGGGAGATATAGCAGGATGTATATTGGTTTTGAGGACAACTCAATGGACAGTGTAGGGAGAAAAGTTCCTGGCTCCTTGAATGCCGTTCCTGGAGACACTGCGATCAATGAGGGAGATATGTCAAGATGTGTGTTGGTTTTGAGGACGGCTCTCTGGAGAGTCTTAGCAAAGAGGTCACAGGGATAATCAGAGCAATTCTCAGAGACACTGAGAACAAGCTCGACAATTCCCTCCTGGCACTTTCCCTGTAGGAGATACCGCAAGACGTTTCTGTAGATTGGGCACAGCGCTCTGCAGGGTGTTAGCAGAGACTTTCCCGGGACAGTGAAACCCTATGTCAGAGACACTGAGAAGAAGCCCCAATGTTCCCTCCAGGCACTTTCAGTGTGGGTGCCTTCTCCACGTGGTTCCTGGTTTCCCTGCAGCGCTGAAGAGAATGTTAGCAAAGAGGTAACCGGCACAGCGAAAACAGTACTCAAAGACAGGGAGAGCAAGCTCTCTCTTGGCACTTTGGATGTGGGACATACAGCGAGATGTTTGCTGCTTTTGCGTTTGGCTGTTGGGAGATTTACAGCACAAAGATATCTAGTTGATTTGAAGCAGTTCCGAGAAAGTCTAAACATAATCGCCACTTCTCCCTCCTGGCACTTTCCATGTGGGAGATATAGCAGGATGTATATTGGTTTTGAGGACAACTCAATGGACAGTGTAGGGAGAAAAGTTCCTGGCTCCTTGAATGCCGTTCCTGGAGACACTGCGATCAATGTGGGAGATATGTCAAGATGTGTGTTGGTTTTGAGGACGGCTCTCTGGAGAGTCTTAGCAAAGAGGTCACAGGGATAATCAGAGCAATTCTCAGAGACACTGAGAACAAGCTCGACAATTCCCTCCTGGCACTTTCCCTGTAGGAGATACCGCAAGACGTTTCTGTAGATTGGGCACAGCGCTCTGCAGGGTGTTAGCAGAGACTTTCCCGGGACAGTGAAACCCTATGTCAGAGACACTGAGAAGAAGCCCCAATGTTCCCTCCAGGCACTTTCAGTGTGGGTGCCTTCTCCACGTGGTTCCTGGTTTCCCTGCAGCGCTGAAGAGAATGTTAGCAAAGAGGTAACCGGCACAGCGAAAACAGTACTCAAAGACAGGGAGAGCAAGCTCTCTCTTGGCACTTTGGATGTGGGACATACAGCGAGATGTTTGCTGCTTTTGCGTTTGGCTGTTGGGAGATTTACAGCACAAAGATATCTAGTTGATTTGAAGCAGTTCCGAGAAAGTCTAAACATAATCGCCACTTCTCCCTCCTGGCACTTTCCATGTGGGAGATATAGCAGGATGTATATTGGTTTTGAGGACAACTCAATGGACAGTGTAGGGAGAAAAGTTCCTGGCTCCTTGAATGCCGTTCCTGGAGACACTGCGATCAATGTGGGAGATATGTCAAGATGTGTGTTTGTTTTGAGGACGGCTCTCTGGAGAGTCTTAGCAAAGAGGTCACAGGGATAATCAGAGCAATTCTCAGAGACACTGAGAACAAGCTCGACAATTCCCTCCTGGCACTTTCCCTGTAGGAGATACCGCAAGACGTTTCTGTAGATTGGGCACAGCGCTCTGCAGGGTGTTAGCAGAGACTTTCCCGGGACAGTGAAACCCTATGTCAGAGACACTGAGAAGAAGCCCCAATGTTCCCTCCAGGCACTTTCAGTGTGGGTGCCTTCTCCACGTGGTTCCTGGTTTCCCTGCAGCGCTGAAGAGAATGTTAGCAAAGAGGTAACCGGCACAGCGAAAACAGTACTCAAAGACAGGGAGAGCAAGCTCTCTCTTGGCACTTTGGATGTGGGACATACAGCGAGATGTTTGCTGCTTTTGCGTTTGGCTGTTGGGAGATTTACAGCACAAAGATATCTAGTTGATTTGAAGCAGTTCCGAGAAAGTCTAAACATAATCGCCACTTCTCCCTCCTGGCACTTTCCATGTGGGAGATATAGCAGGATGTATATTGGTTTTGAGGACAACTCAATGGACAGTGTAGGGAGAAAAGTTCCTGGCTCCTTGAATGCCGTTCCTGGAGACACTGCGATCAATGAGGGAGATATGTCAAGATGTGTGTTGGTTTTGAGGACGGCTCTCTGGAGAGTCTTAGCAAAGAGGTCACAGGGATAATCAGAGCAATTCTCAGAGACACTGAGAACAAGCTCGACAATTCCCTCCTGGCACTTTCCCTGTAGGAGATACCGCAAGACGTTTCTGTAGATTGGGCACAGCGCTCTGCAGGGTGTTAGCAGAGACTTTCCCGGGACAGTGAAACCCTATGTCAGAGACACTGAGAAGAAGCCCCAATGTTCCCTCCAGGCACTTTCAGTGTGGGTGCCTTCTCCACGTGGTTCCTGGTTTCCCTGCAGCGCTGAAGAGAATGTTAGCAAAGAGGTAACCGGCACAGCGAAAACAGTACTCAAAGAGAGGGAGAGCAAGCTCTCTCTTGGCACTTTGGATGTGGGACATACAGCGAGATGTTTGCTGCTTTTGCGTTTGGCTGTTGGGAGATTTACAGCACAAAGATATCTAGTTGATTTGAAGCAGTTCCGAGAAAGTCTAAACATAATCGCCACTTCTCCCTCCTGGCACTTTCCATGTGGGAGATATAGCAGGATGTATATTGGTTTTGAGGACAACTCAATGGACAGTGTAGGGAGAAAAGTTCCTGGCTCCTTGAATGCCGTTCCTGGAGACACTGCGATCAATGAGGGAGATATGTCAAGATGTGTGTTGGTTTTGAGGACGGCTCTCTGGAGAGTCTTAGCAAAGAGGTCACAGGGATAATCAGAGCAATTCTCAGAGACACTGAGAACAAGCTCGACAATTCCCTCCTGGCACTTTCCCTGTAGGAGATACCGCAAGACGTTTCTGTAGATTGGGCACAGCGCTCTGCAGGGTGTTAGCAGAGACTTTCCCGGGACAGTGAAACCCTATGTCAGAGACACTGAGAAGAAGCCCCAATGTTCCCTCCAGGCACTTTCAGTGTGGGTGCCTTCTCCACGTGGTTCCTGGTTTCCCTGCAGCGCTGAAGAGAATGTTAGCAAAGAGGTAACCGGCACAGCGAAAACAGTACTCAAAGACAGGGAGAGCAAGCTCTCTCTTGGCACTTTGGATGTGGGACATACAGCGAGATGTTTGCTGCTTTTGCGTTTGGCTGTTGGGAGATTTACAGCACAAAGATATCTAGTTGATTTGAAGCAGTTCCGAGAAAGTCTAAACATAATCGCCACTTCTCCCTCCTGGCACTTTCCATGTGGGAGATATAGCAGGATGTATATTGGTTTTGAGGACAACTCAATGGACAGTGTAGGGAGAAAAGTTCCTGGCTCCTTGAATGCCGTTCCTGGAGACACTGCGATCAATGAGGGAGATATGTCAAGATGTGTGTTGGTTTTGAGGACGGCTCTCTGGAGAGTCTTAGCAAAGAGGTCACAGGGATAATCAGAGCAATTCTCAGAGACACTGAGAACAAGCTCGACAATTCCCTCCTGGCACTTTCCCTGTAGGAGATACCGCAAGACGTTTCTGTAGATTGGGCACAGCGCTCTGCAGGGTGTTAGCAGAGACTTTCCCGGGACAGTGAAACCCTATGTCAGAGACACTGAGAAGAAGCCCCAATGTTCCCTCCAGGCACTTTCAGTGTGGGTGCCTTCTCCACGTGGTTCCTGGTTTCCCTGCAGCGCTGAAGAGAATGTTAGCAAAGAGGTAACCGGCACAGCGAAAACAGTACTCAAAGACAGGGAGAGCAAGCTCTCTCTTGGCACTTTGGATGTGGGACATACAGCGAGATGTTTGCTGCTTTTGCGTTTGGCTGTTGGGAGATTTACAGCACAAAGATATCTAGTTGATTTGAAGCAGTTCCGAGAAAGTCTAAACATAATCGCCACTTCTCCCTCCTGGCACTTTCCATGTGGGAGATATAGCAGGATGTATATTGGTTTTGAGGACAACTCAATGGACAGTGTAGGGAGAAAAGTTCCTGGCTCCTTGAATGCCGTTCCTGGAGACACTGCGATCAATGTGGGAGATATGTCAAGATGTGTGTTTGTTTTGAGGACGGCTCTCTGGAGAGTCTTAGCAAAGAGGTCACAGGGATAATCAGAGCAATTCTCAGAGACACTGAGAACAAGCTCGACAATTCCCTCCTGGCACTTTCCCTGTAGGAGATACCGCAAGACGTTTCTGTAGATTGGGCACAGCGCTCTGCAGGGTGTTAGCAGAGACTTTCCCGGGACAGTGAAACCCTATGTCAGAGACACTGAGAAGAAGCCCCAATGTTCCCTCCAGGCACTTTCAGTGTGGGTGCCTTCTCCACGTGGTTCCTGGTTTCCCTGCAGCGCTGAAGAGAATGTTAGCAAAGAGGTAACCGGCACAGCGAAAACAGTACTCAAAGACAGGGAGAGCAAGCTCTCTCTTGGCACTTTGGATGTGGGACATACAGCGAGATGTTTGCTGCTTTTGCGTTTGGCTGTTGGGAGATTTACAGCACAAAGATATCTAGTTGATTTGAAGCAGTTCCGAGAAAGTCTAAACATAATCGCCACTTCTCCCTCCTGGCACTTTCCATGTGGGAGATATAGCAGGATGTATATTGGTTTTGAGGACAACTCAATGGACAGTGTAGGGAGAAAAGTTCCTGGCTCCTTGAATGCCGTTCCTGGAGACACTGCGATCAATGTGGGAGATATGTCAAGATGTGTGTTTGTTTTGAGGACGGCTCTCTGGAGAGTCTTAGCAAAGAGGTCACAGGGATAATCAGAGCAATTCTCAGAGACACTGAGAACAAGCTCGACAATTCCCTCCTGGCACTTTCCCTGTAGGAGATACCGCAAGACGTTTCTGTAGATTGGGCACAGCGCTCTGCAGGGTGTTAGCAGAGACTTTCCCGGGACAGTGAAACCCTATGTCAGAGACACTGAGAAGAAGCCCCAATGTTCCCTCCAGGCACTTTCAGTGTGGGTGCCTTCTCCACGTGGTTCCTGGTTTCCCTGCAGCGCTGAAGAGAATGTTAGCAAAGAGGTAACCGGCACAGCGAAAACAGTACTCAAAGACAGGGAGAGCAAGCTCTCTCTTGGCACTTTGGATGTGGGACATACAGCGAGATGTTTGCTGCTTTTGCGTTTGGCTGTTGGGAGATTTACAGCACAAAGATATCTAGTTGATTTGAAGCAGTTCCGAGAAAGTCTAAACATAATCGCCACTTCTCCCTCCTGGCACTTTCCATGTGGGAGATATAGCAGGATGTATATTGGTTTTGAGGACAACTCAATGGACAGTGTAGGGAGAAAAGTTCCTGGCTCCTTGAATGCCGTTCCTGGAGACACTGCGATCAATGTGGGAGATATGTCAAGATGTGTGTTTGTTTTGAGGACGGCTCTCTGGAGAGTCTTAGCAAAGAGGTCACAGGGATAATCAGAGCAATTCTCAGAGGCACTGAGAACAAGATGGACAGTTCCCTCCTGGCACTTTCCCTGTAGGAGATACCGCAAGACGTTTCTGTAGATTGGGCACAGCGCTCTGCAGGGTGTTAGCAGAGACTTTCCCGGGACAGTGAAACCCTATGTCAGAGACACTGAGAAGAAGCCCCAATGTTCCCTCCAGGCACTTTCAGTGTGGGTGCCTTCTCCACGTGGTTCCTGGTTTCCCTGCAGCGCTGAAGAGAATGTTAGCAAAGAGGTAACCGGCACAGCGAAAACAGTACTCAAAGACAGGGAGAGCAAGCTCTCTCTTGGCACTTTGGATGTGGGACATACAGCGAGATGTTTGCTGCTTTTGCGTTTGGCTGTTGGGAGATTTACAGCACAAAGATATCTAGTTGATTTGAAGCAGTTCCGAGAAAGTCTAAACATAATCGCCACTTCTCCCTCCTGGCACTTTCCATGTGGGAGATATAGCAGGATGTATATTGGTTTTGAGGACAACTCAATGGACAGTGTAGGGAGAAAAGTTCCTGGCTCCTTGAATGCCGTTCCTGGAGACACTGCGATCAATGAGGGAGATATGTCAAGATGTGTGTTGGTTTTGAGGACGGCTCTCTGGAGAGTCTTAGCAAAGAGGTCACAGGGATAATCAGAGCAATTCTCAGAGACACTGAGAACAAGCTCGACAATTCCCTCCTGGCACTTTCCCTGTAGGAGATACCGCAAGACGTTTCTGTAGATTGGGCACAGCGCTCTGCAGGGTGTTAGCAGAGACTTTCCCGGGACAGTGAAACCCTATGTCAGAGACACTGAGAAGAAGCCCCAATGTTCCCTCCAGGCACTTTCAGTGTGGGTGCCTTCTCCACGTGGTTCCTGGTTTCCCTGCAGCGCTGAAGAGAATGTTAGCAAAGAGGTAACCGGCACAGCGAAAACAGTACTCAAAGACAGGGAGAGCAAGCTCTCTCTTGGCACTTTGGATGTGGGACATACAGCGAGATGTTTGCTGCTTTTGCGTTTGGCTGTTGGGAGATTTACAGCACAAAGATATCTAGTTGATTTGAAGCAGTTCCGAGAAAGTCTAAACATAATCGCCACTTCTCCCTCCTGGCACTTTCCATGTGGGAGATATAGCAGGATGTATATTGGTTTTGAGGACAACTCAATGGACAGTGTAGGGAGAAAAGTTCCTGGCTCCTTGAATGCCGTTCCTGGAGACACTGCGATCAATGAGGGAGATATGTCAAGATGTGTGTTGGTTTTGAGGACGGCTCTCTGGAGAGTCTTAGCAAAGAGGTCACACGGATAATCAGAGCAATTCTCAGAGACACTGAGAACAAGATGGACAGTTCCCTCCTGGCACTTTCCCTGTAGGAGATACCGCAAGACGTTTCTGTAGATTGGGCACAGCGCTCTGCAGGGTGTTAGCAGAGACTTTCCCGGGACAGTGAAACCCTATGTCAGAGACACTGAGAAGAAGCCCCAATGTTCCCTCCAGGCACTTTCAGTGTGGGTGCCTTCTCCACGTGGTTCCTGGTTTCCCTGCAGCGCTGAAGAGAATGTTAGCAAAGAGGTAACCGGCACAGCGAAAACAGTACTCAAAGACAGGGAGAGCAAGCTCTCTCTTGGCACTTTGGATGTGGGACATACAGCGAGATGTTTGCTGCTTTTGCGTTTGGCTGTTGGGAGATTTACAGCACAAAGATATCTAGTTGATTTGAAGCAGTTCCGAGAAAGTCTAAACATAATCGCCACTTCTCCCTCCTGGCACTTTCCATGTGGGAGATATAGCAGGATGTATATTGGTTTTGAGGACAACTCAATGGACAGTGTAGGGAGAAAAGTTCCTGGCTCCTTGAATGCCGTTCCTGGAGACACTGCGATCAATGTGGGAGATATGTCAAGATGTGTGTTTGTTTTGAGGACGGCTCTCTGGAGAGTCTTAGCAAAGAGGTCACAGGGATAATCAGAGCAATTCTCAGAGACACTGAGAACAAGCTCGACAATTCCCTCCTGGCACTTTCCCTGTAGGAGATACCGCAAGACGTTTCTGTAGATTGGGCACAGCGCTCTGCAGGGTGTTAGCAGAGACTTTCCCGGGACAGTGAAACCCTATGTCAGAGACACTGAGAAGAAGCCCCAATGTTCCCTCCAGGCACTTTCAGTGTGGGTGCCTTCTCCACGTGGTTCCTGGTTTCCCTGCAGCGCTGAAGAGAATGTTAGCAAAGAGGTAACCGGCACAGCGAAAACAGTACTCAAAGACAGGGAGAGCAAGCTCTCTCTTGGCACTTTGGATGTGGGACATACAGCGAGATGTTTGCTGCTTTTGCGTTTGGCTGTTGGGAGATTTACAGCACAAAGATATCTAGTTGATTTGAAGCAGTTCCGAGAAAGTCTAAACATAATCGCCACTTCTCCCTCCTGGCACTTTCCATGTGGGAGATATAGCAGGATGTATATTGGTTTTGAGGACAACTCAATGGACAGTGTAGGGAGAAAAGTTCCTGGCTCCTTGAATGCCGTTCCTGGAGACACTGCGATCAATGTGGGAGATATGTCAAGATGTGTGTTTGTTTTGAGGACGGCTCTCTGGAGAGTCTTAGCAAAGAGGTCACAGGGATAATCAGAGCAATTCTCAGAGACACTGAGAACAAGCTCGACAATTCCCTCCTGGCACTTTCCCTGTAGGAGATACCGCAAGACGTTTCTGTAGATTGGGCACAGCGCTCTGCAGGGTGTTAGCAGAGACTTTCCCGGGACAGTGAAACTCTATGTCAGAGACACTGAGAAGAAGCCCCAATGTTCCCTCCAGGCACTTTCAGTGTGGGTGCCTTCTCCACGTGGTTCCTGGTTTCCCTGCAGCGCTGAAGAGAATGTTAGCAAAGAGGTAACCGGCACAGCGAAAACAGTACTCAAAGACAGGGAGAGCAAGCTCTCTCTTGGCACTTTGGATGTGGGACATACAGCGAGATGTTTGCTGCTTTTGCGTTTGGCTGTTGGGAGATTTACAGCACAAAGATATCTAGTTGATTTGAAGCAGTTCCGAGAAAGTCTAAACATAATCGCCACTTCTCCCTCCTGGCACTTTCCATGTGGGAGATATAGCAGGATGTATATTGGTTTTGAGGACAACTCAATGGACAGTGTAGGGAGAAAAGTTCCTGGCTCCTTGAATGCCGTTCCTGGAGACACTGCGATCAATGAGGGAGATATGTCAAGATGTGTGTTGGTTTTGAGGACGGCTCTCTGGAGAGTCTTAGCAAAGAGGTCACAGGGATAATCAGAGCAATTCTCAGAGACACTGAGAACAAGCTCGACAATTCCCTCCTGGCACTTTCCCTGTAGGAGATACCGCAAGACGTTTCTGTAGATTGGGCACAGCGCTCTGCAGGGTGTTAGCAGAGACTTTCCCGGGACAGTGAAACCCTATGTCAGAGACACTGAGAAGAAGCCCCAATGTTCCCTCCAGGCACTTTCAGTGTGGGTGCCTTCTCCACGTGGTTCCTGGTTTCCCTGCAGCGCTGAAGAGAATGTTAGCAAAGAGGTAACCGGCACAGCGAAAACAGTACTCAAAGACAGGGAGAGCAAGCTCTCTCTTGGCACTTTGGATGTGGGACATACAGCGAGATGTTTGCTGCTTTTGCGTTTGGCTGTTGGGAGATTTACAGCACAAAGATATCTAGTTGATTTGAAGCAGTTCCGAGAAAGTCTAAACATAATCGCCACTTCTCCCTCCTGGCACTTTCCATGTGGGAGATATAGCAGGATGTATATTGGTTTTGAGGACAACTCAATGGACAGTGTAGGGAGAAAAGTTCCTGGCTCCTTGAATGCCGTTCCTGGAGACACTGCGATCAATGAGGGAGATATGTCAAGATGTGTGTTGGTTTTGAGGACGGCTCTCTGGAGAGTCTTAGCAAAGAGGTCACAGGGATAATCAGAGCAATTCTCAGAGACACTGAGAACAAGCTCGACAATTCCCTCCTGGCACTTTCCCTGTAGGAGATACCGCAAGACGTTTCTGTAGATTGGGCACAGCGCTCTGCAGGGTGTTAGCAGAGACTTTCCCGGGACAGTGAAACCCTATGTCAGAGACACTGAGAAGAAGCCCCAATGTTCCCTCCAGGCACTTTCAGTGTGGGTGCCTTCTCCACGTGGTTCCTGGTTTCCCTGCAGCGCTGAAGAGAATGTTAGCAAAGAGGTAACCGGCACAGCGAAAACAGTACTCAAAGACAGGGAGAGCAAGCTCTCTCTTGGCACTTTGGATGTGGGACATACAGCGAGATGTTTGCTGCTTTTGCGTTTGGCTGTTGGGAGATTTACAGCACAAAGATATCTAGTTGATTTGAAGCAGTTCCGAGAAAGTCTAAACATAATCGCCACTTCTCCCTCCTGGCACTTTCCATGTGGGAGATATAGCAGGATGTATATTGGTTTTGAGGACAACTCAATGGACAGTGTAGGGAGAAAAGTTCCTGGCTCCTTGAATGCCGTTCCTGGAGACACTGCGATCAATGTGGGAGATATGTCAAGATGTGTGTTTGTTTTGAGGACGGCTCTCTGGAGAGTCTTAGCAAAGAGGTCACAGGGATAATCAGAGCAATTCTCAGAGACACTGAGAACAAGCTCGACAATTCCCTCCTGGCACTTTCCCTGTAGGAGATACCGCAAGACGTTTCTGTAGATTGGGCACAGCGCTCTGCAGGGTGTTAGCAGAGACTTTCCCGGGACAGTGAAACCCTATGTCAGAGACACTGAGAAGAAGCCCCAATGTTCCCTCCAGGCACTTTCAGTGTGGGTGCCTTCTCCACGTGGTTCCTGGTTTCCCTGCAGCGCTGAAGAGAATGTTAGCAAAGAGGTAACCGGCACAGCGAAAACAGTACTCAAAGACAGGGAGAGCAAGCTCTCTCTTGGCACTTTGGATGTGGGACATACAGCGAGATGTTTGCTGCTTTTGCGTTTGGCTGTTGGGAGATTTACAGCACAAAGATATCTAGTTGATTTGAAGCAGTTCCGAGAAAGTCTAAACATAATCGCCACTTCTCCCTCCTGGCACTTTCCATGTGGGAGATATAGCAGGATGTATATTGGTTTTGAGGACAACTCAATGGACAGTGTAGGGAGAAAAGTTCCTGGCTCCTTGAATGCCGTTCCTGGAGACACTGCGATCAATGTGGGAGATATGTCAAGATGTGTGTTGGTTTTGAGGACGGCTCTCTGGAGAGTCTTAGCAAAGAGGTCACAGGGATAATCAGAGCAATTCTCAGAGACACTGAGAACAAGCTCGACAATTCCCTCCTGGCACTTTCCCTGTAGGAGATACCGCAAGACGTTTCTGTAGATTGGGCACAGCGCTCTGCAGGGTGTTAGCAGAGACTTTCCCGGGACAGTGAAACCCTATGTCAGAGACACTGAGAAGAAGCCCCAATGTTCCCTCCAGGCACTTTCAGTGTGGGTGCCTTCTCCACGTGGTTCCTGGTTTCCCTGCAGCGCTGAAGAGAATGTTAGCAAAGATGTAACCGGGACAGTGAAAACAGTACTCAAAGACAGGGAGAGCAAGCTCTCTCTTGGCACTTTGGATGTGGGACATACAGCGAGATGTTTGCTGCTTTTGCGTTTGGCTGTTGGGAGATTTACAGCACAAAGATATCTAGTTGATTTGAAGCAGTTCCGAGAAAGTCTAAACATAATCGCCACTTCTCCCTCCTGGCACTTTCCATGTGGGAGATATAGCAGGATGTATATTGGTTTTGAGGACAACTCAATGGACAGTGTAGGGAGAAAAGTTCCTGGCTCCTTGAATGCCGTTCCTGGAGACACTGCGATCAATGTGGGAGATATGTCAAGATGTGTGTTTGTTTTGAGGACGGCTCTCTGGAGAGTCTTAGCAAAGAGGTCACAGGGATAATCAGAGCAATTCTCAGAGACACTGAGAACAAGCTCGACAATTCCCTCCTGGCACTTTCCCTGTAGGAGATACCGCAAGACGTTTCTGTAGATTGGGCACAGCGCTCTGCAGGGTGTTAGCAGAGACTTTCCCGGGACAGTGAAACCCTATGTCAGAGACACTGAGAAGAAGCCCCAATGTTCCCTCCAGGCACTTTCAGTGTGGGTGCCTTCTCCACGTGGTTCCTGGTTTCCCTGCAGCGCTGAAGAGAATGTTAGCAAAGAGGTAACCGGGACAGTGAAAACAGTACTCAAAGACAGGGAGAGCAAGCTCTCTCTTGGCACTTTGGATGTGGGACATACAGCGAGATGTTTGCTGCTTTTGCGTTTGGCTGTTGGGAGATTTACAGCACAAAGATATCTAGTTGATTTGAAGCAGTTCCGAGAAAGTCTAAACATAATCGCCACTTCTCCCTCCTGGCACTTTCCATGTGGGAGATATAGCAGGATGTATATTGGTTTTGAGGACAACTCAATGGACAGTGTAGGGAGAAAAGTTCCTGGCTCCTTGAATGCCGTTCCTGGAGACACTGCGATCAATGAGGGAGATATGTCAAGATGTGTGTTGGTTTTGAGGACGGCTCTCTGGAGAGTCTTAGCAAAGAGGTCACAGGGATAATCAGAGCAATTCTCAGAGACACTGAGAACAAGCTCGACAATTCCCTCCTGGCACTTTCCCTGTAGGAGATACCGCAAGACGTTTCTGTAGATTGGGCACAGCGCTCTGCAGGGTGTTAGCAGAGACTTTCCCGGGACAGTGAAACCCTATGTCAGAGACACTGAGAAGAAGCCCCAATGTTCCCTCCAGGCACTTTCAGTGTGGGTGCCTTCTCCACGTGGTTCCTGGTTTCCCTGCAGCGCTGAAGAGAATGTTAGCAAAGAGGTAACCGGCACAGCGAAAACAGTACTCAAAGACAGGGAGAGCAAGCTCTCTCTTGGCACTTTGGATGTGGGACATACAGCGAGATGTTTGCTGCTTTTGCGTTTGGCTGTTGGGAGATTTACAGCACAAAGATATCTAGTTGATTTGAAGCAGTTCCGAGAAAGTCTAAACATAATCGCCACTTCTCCCTCCTGGCACTTTCCATGTGGGAGATATAGCAGGATGTATATTGGTTTTGAGGACAACTCAATGGACAGTGTAGGGAGAAAAGTTCCTGGCTCCTTGAATGCCGTTCCTGGAGACACTGCGATCAATGTGGGAGATATGTCAAGATGTGTGTTGGTTTTGAGGACGGCTCTCTGGAGAGTCTTAGCAAAGAGGTCACAGGGATAATCAGAGCAATTCTCAGAGACACTGAGAACAAGCTCGACAATTCCCTCCTGGCACTTTCCCTGTAGGAGATACCGCAAGACGTTTCTGTAGATTGGGCACAGCGCTCTGCAGGGTGTTAGCAGAGACTTTCCCGGGACAGTGAAACCCTATGTCAGAGACACTGAGAAGAAGCCCCAATGTTCCCTCCAGGCACTTTCAGTGTGGGTGCCTTCTCCACGTGGTTCCTGGTTTCCCTGCAGCGCTGAAGAGAATGTTAGCAAAGAGGTAACCGGCACAGCGAAAACAGTACTCAAAGACAGGGAGAGCAAGCTCTCTCTTGGCACTTTGGATGTGGGACATACAGCGAGATGTTTGCTGCTTTTGCGTTTGGCTGTTGGGAGATTTACAGCACAAAGATATCTAGTTGATTTGAAGCAGTTCCGAGAAAGTCTAAACATAATCGCCACTTCTCCCTCCTGGCACTTTCCATGTGGGAGATATAGCAGGATGTATATTGGTTTTGAGGACAACTCAATGGACAGTGTAGGGAGAAAAGTTCCTGGCTCCTTGAATGCCGTTCCTGGAGACACTGCGATCAATGTGGGAGATATGTCAAGATGTGTGTTGGTTTTGAGGACGGCTCTCTGGAGAGTCTTAGCAAAGAGGTCACAGGGATAATCAGAGCAATTCTCAGAGACACTGAGAACAAGATGGACAGTTCCCTCCTGGCACTTTCCCTGTAGGAGATACCGCAAGATGTTTCTGTAGATTGGGCACAGCGCTCTGCAGGGTGTTAGCAGAGACTTTCCCGGGACAGTGAAACCCTATGTCAGAGACACTGAGAAGAAGCCCCAATGTTCCCTCCAGGCACTTTCAGTGTGGGTGCCTTCTCCACGTGGTTCCTGGTTTCCCTGCAGCGCTGAAGAGAATGTTAGCAAAGAGGTAACCGGCACAGCGAAAACAGTACTCAAAGACAGGGAGAGCAAGCTCTCTCTTGGCACTTTGGATGTGGGACATACAGCGAGATGTTTGCTGCTTTTGCGTTTGGCTGTTGGGAGATTTACAGCACAAAGATATCTAGTTGATTTGAAGCAGTTCCGAGAAAGTCTAAACATAATCGCCACTTCTCCCTCCTGGCACTTTCCATGTGGGAGATATAGCAGGATGTATATTGGTTTTGAGGACAACTCAATGGACAGTGTAGGGAGAAAAGTTCCTGGCTCCTTGAACGCCGTTCCTGGAGACACTGCGATCAATGTGGGAGATATGTCAAGATGTGTGTTTGTTTTGAGGACGGCTCTCTGGAGAGTCTTAGCAAAGAGGTCACAGGGATAATCAGAGCAATTCTCAGAGACACTGAGAACAAGCTCGACAATTCCCTCCTGGCACTTTCCCTGTAGGAGATACCGCAAGACGTTTCTGTAGATTGGGCACAGCGCTCTGCAGGGTGTTAGCAGAGACTTTCCCGGGACAGTGAAACCCTATGTCAGAGACACTGAGAAGAAGCCCCAATGTTCCCTCCAGGCACTTTCAGTGTGGGTGCCTTCTCCACGTGGTTCCTGGTTTCCCTGCAGCGCTGAAGAGAATGTTAGCAAAGAGGTAACCGGCACAGCGAAAACAGTACTCAAAGACAGGGAGAGCAAGCTCTCTCTTGGCACTTTGGATGTGGGACATACAGCGAGATGTTTGCTGCTTTTGCGTTTGGCTGTTGGGAGATTTACAGCACAAAGATATCTAGTTGATTTGAAGCAGTTCCGAGAAAGTCTAAACATAATCGCCACTTCTCCCTCCTGGCACTTTCCATGTGGGAGATATAGCAGGATGTATATTGGTTTTGAGGACAACTCAATGGACAGTGTAGGGAGAAAAGTTCCTGGCTCCTTGAATGCCGTTCCTGGAGACACTGCGATCAATGTGGGAGATATGTCAAGATGTGTGTTTGTTTTGAGGACGGCTCTCTGGAGAGTCTTAGCAAAGAGGTCACAGGGATAATCAGAGCAATTCTCAGAGACACTGAGAACAAGCTCGACAATTCCCTCCTGGCACTTTCCCTGTAGGAGATACCGCAAGACGTTTCTGTAGATTGGGCACAGCGCTCTGCAGGGTGTTAGCAGAGACTTTCCCGGGACAGTGAAACCCTATGTCAGAGACACTGAGAAGAAGCCCCAATGTTCCCTCCAGGCACTTTCAGTGTGGGTGCCTTCTCCACGTGGTTCCTGGTTTCCCTGCAGCGCTGAAGAGAATGTTAGCAAAGAGGTAACCGGCACAGCGAAAACAGTACTCAAAGACAGGGAGAGCAAGCTCTCTCTTGGCACTTTGGATGTGGGACATACAGCGAGATGTTTGCTGCTTTTGCGTTTGGCTGTTGGGAGATTTACAGCACAAAGATATCTAGTTGATTTGAAGCAGTTCCGAGAAAGTCTAAACATAATCGCCACTTCTCCCTCCTGGCACTTTCCATGTGGGAGATATAGCAGGATGTATATTGGTTTTGAGGACAACTCAATGGACAGTGTAGGGAGAAAAGTTCCTGGCTCCTTGAATGCCGTTCCTGGAGACACTGCGATCAATGTGGGAGATATGTCAAGATGTGTGTTGGTTTTGAGGACGGCTCTCTGGAGAGTCTTAGCAAAGAGGTCACAGGGATAATCAGAGCAATTCTCAGAGACACTGAGAACAAGATGGACAGTTCCCTCCTGGCACTTTCCCTGTAGGAGATACCGCAAGACGTTTCTGTAGATTGGGCACAGCGCTCTGCAGGGTGTTAGCAGAGACTTTCCCGGGACAGTGAAACCCTATGTCAGAGACACTGAGAAGAAGCCCCAATGTTCCCTCCAGGCACTTTCAGTGTGGGTGCCTTCTCCACGTGGTTCCTGGTTTCCCTGCAGCGCTGAAGAGAATGTTAGCAAAGAGGTAACCGGCACAGCGAAAACAGTACTCAAAGACAGGGAGAGCAAGCTCTCTCTTGGCACTTTGGATGTGGGACATACAGCGAGATGTTTGCTGCTTTTGCGTTTGGCTGTTGGGAGATTTACAGCACAAAGATATCTAGTTGATTTGAAGCAGTTCCGAGAAAGTCTAAACATAATCGCCACTTCTCCCTCCTGGCACTTTCCATGTGGGAGATATAGCAGGATGTATATTGGTTTTGAGGACAACTCAATGGACAGTGTAGGGAGAAAAGTTCCTGGCTCCTTGAATGCCGTTCCTGGAGACACTGCGATCAATGTGGGAGATATGTCAAGATGTGTGTTTGTTTTGAGGACGGCTCTCTGGAGAGTCTTAGCAAAGAGGTCACAGGGATAATCAGAGCAATTCTCAGAGACACTGAGAACAAGATGGACAGTTCCCTCCTGGCACTTTCCCTGTAGGAGATACCGCAAGACGTTTCTGTAGATTGGGCACAGCGCTCTGCAGGGTGTTAGCAGAGACTTTCCCGGGACAGTGAAACCCTATGTCAGAGACACTGAGAAGAAGCCCCAATGTTCCCTCCAGGCACTTTCAGTGTGGGTGCCTTCTCCACGTGGTTCCTGGTTTCCCTGCAGCGCTGAAGAGAATGTTAGCAAAGAGGTAACCGGCACAGCGAAAACAGTACTCAAAGACAGGGAGAGCAAGCTCTCTCTTGGCACTTTGGATGTGGGACATACAGCGAGATGTTTGCTGCTTTTGCGTTTGGCTGTTGGGAGATTTACAGCACAAAGATATCTAGTTGATTTGAAGCAGTTCCGAGAAAGTCTAAACATAATCGCCACTTCTCCCTCCTGGCACTTTCCATGTGGGAGATATAGCAGGATGTATATTGGTTTTGAGGACAACTCAATGGACAGTGTAGGGAGAAAAGTTCCTGGCTCCTTGAATGCCGTTCCTGGAGACACTGCGATCAATGTGGGAGATATGTCAAGATGTGTGTTTGTTTTGAGGACGGCTCTCTGGAGAGTCTTAGCAAAGAGGTCACAGGGATAATCAGAGCAATTCTCAGAGACACTGAGAACAAGATGGACAGTTCCCTCCTGGCACTTTCCCTGTAGGAGATACCGCAAGACGTTTCTGTAGATTGGGCACAGCGCTCTGCAGGGTGTTAGCAGAGACTTTCCCGGGACAGTGAAACCCTATGTCAGAGACACTGAGAAGAAGCCCCAATGTTCCCTCCAGGCACTTTCAGTGTGGGTGCCTTCTCCACGTGGTTCCTGGTTTCCCTGCAGCGCTGAAGAGAATGTTAGCAAAGAGGTAACCGGCACAGCGAAAACAGTACTCAAAGACAGGGAGAGCAAGCTCTCTCTTGGCACTTTGGATGTGGGACATACAGCGAGATGTTTGCTGCTTTTGCGTTTGGCTGTTGGGAGATTTACAGCACAAAGATATCTAGTTGATTTGAAGCAGTTCCGAGAAAGTCTAAACATAATCGCCACTTCTCCCTCCTGGCACTTTCCATGTGGGAGATATAGCAGGATGTATATTGGTTTTGAGGACAACTCAATGGACAGTGTAGGGAGAAAAGTTCCTGGCTCCTTGAATGCCGTTCCTGGAGACACTGCGATCAATGTGGGAGATATGTCAAGATGTGTGTTTGTTTTGAGGACGGCTCTCTGGAGAGTCTTAGCAAAGAGGTCACAGGGATAATCAGAGCAATTCTCAGAGACACTGAGAACAAGATGGACAGTTCCCTCCTGGCACTTTCCCTGTAGGAGATACCGCAAGACGTTTCTGTAGATTGGGCACAGCGCTCTGCAGGGTGTTAGCAGAGACTTTCCCGGGACAGTGAAACCCTATGTCAGAGACACTGAGAAGAAGCCCCAGTGTTCCCTCCAGGCACTTTCAGTGTGGGTGCCTTCTCCACGTGGTTCCTGGTTTCCCTGCAGCGCTGAAGAGAATGTTAGCAAAGAGGTAACCGGCACAGCGAAAACAGTACTCAAAGAGAGGGAGAGCAAGCTCTCTCTTGGCACTTTGGATGTGGGACATACAGCGAGATGTTTGCTGCTTTTGCGTTTGGCTGTTGGGAGATTTACAGCACAAAGATATCTAGTTGATTTGAAGCAGTTCCGAGAAAGTCTAAACATAATCGCCACTTCTCCCTCCTGGCACTTTCCATGTGGGAGATATAGCAGGATGTATATTGGTTTTGAGGACAACTCAATGGACAGTGTAGGGAGAAAAGTTCCTGGCTCCTTGAATGCCGTTCCTGGAGACACTGCGATCAATGAGGGAGATATGTCAAGATGTGTGTTGGTTTTGAGGACGGCTCTCTGGAGAGTCTTAGCAAAGAGGTCACAGGGATAATCAGAGCAATTCTCAGAGACACTGAGAACAAGCTCGACAATTCCCTCCTGGCACTTTCCCTGTAGGAGATACCGCAAGACGTTTCTGTAGATTGGGCACAGCGCTCTGCAGGGTGTTAGCAGAGACTTTCCCGGGACAGTGAAACCCTATGTCAGAGACACTGAGAAGAAGCCCCAATGTTCCCTCCAGGCACTTTCAGTGTGGGTGCCTTCTCCACGTGGTTCCTGGTTTCCCTGCAGCGCTGAAGAGAATGTTAGCAAAGAGGTAACCGGCACAGCGAAAACAGTACTCAAAGACAGGGAGAGCAAGCTCTCTCTTGGCACTTTGGATGTGGGACATACAGCGAGATGTTTGCTGCTTTTGCGTTTGGCTGTTGGGAGATTTACAGCACAAAGATATCTAGTTGATTTGAAGCAGTTCCGAGAAAGTCTAAACATAATCGCCACTTCTCCCTCCTGGCACTTTCCATGTGGGAGATATAGCAGGATGTATATTGGTTTTGAGGACAACTCAATGGACAGTGTAGGGAGAAAAGTTCCTGGCTCCTTGAATGCCGTTCCTGGAGACACTGCGATCAATGTGGGAGATATGTCAAGATGTGTGTTTGTTTTGAGGACGGCTCTCTGGAGAGTCTTAGCAAAGAGGTCACAGGGATAATCAGAGCAATTCTCAGAGACACTGAGAACAAGATGGACAGTTCCCTCCTGGCACTTTCCCTGTAGGAGATACCGCAAGACGTTTCTGTAGATTGGGCACAGCGCTCTGCAGGGTGTTAGCAGAGACTTTCCCGGGACAGTGAAACCCTATGTCAGAGACACTGAGAAGAAGCCCCAATGTTCCCTCCAGGCACTTTCAGTGTGGGTGCCTTCTCCACGTGGTTCCTGGTTTCCCTGCAGCGCTGAAGAGAATGTTAGCAAAGAGGTAACCGGCACAGCGAAAACAGTACTCAAAGACAGGGAGAGCAAGCTCTCTCTTGGCACTTTGGATGTGGGACATACAGCGAGATGTTTGCTGCTTTTGCGTTTGGCTGTTGGGAGATTTACAGCACAAAGATATCTAGTTGATTTGAAGCAGTTCCGAGAAAGTCTAAACATAATCGCCACTTCTCCCTCCTGGCACTTTCCATGTGGGAGATATAGCAGGATGTATATTGGTTTTGAGGACAACTCAATGGACAGTGTAGGGAGAAAAGTTCCTGGCTCCTTGAATGCCGTTCCTGGAGACACTGCGATCAATGTGGGAGATATGTCAAGATGTGTGTTTGTTTTGAGGACGGCTCTCTGGAGAGTCTTAGCAAAGAGGTCACAGGGATAATCAGAGCAATTCTCAGAGACACTGAGAACAAGATGGACAGTTCCCTCCTGGCACTTTCCCTGTAGGAGATACCGCAAGACGTTTCTGTAGATTGGGCACAGCGCTCTGCAGGGTGTTAGCAGAGACTTTCCCGGGACAGTGAAACCCTATGTCAGAGACACTGAGAAGAAGCCCCAGTGTTCCCTCCAGGCACTTTCAGTGTGGGTGCCTTCTCCACGTGGTTCCTGGTTTCCCTGCAGCGCTGAAGAGAATGTTAGCAAAGAGGTAACCGGCACAGCGAAAACAGTACTCAAAGACAGGGAGAGCAAGCTCTCTCTTGGCACTTTGGATGTGGGACATACAGCGAGATGTTTGCTGCTTTTGCGTTTGGCTGTTGGGAGATTTACAGCACAAAGATATCTAGTTGATTTGAAGCAGTTCCGAGAAAGTCTAAACATAATCGCCACTTCTCCCTCCTGGCACTTTCCATGTGGGAGATATAGCAGGATGTATATTGGTTTTGAGGACAACTCAATGGACAGTGTAGGGAGAAAAGTTCCTGGCTCCTTGAATGCCGTTCCTGGAGACACTGCGATCAATGTGGGAGATATGTCAAGATGTGTGTTTGTTTTGAGGACGGCTCTCTGGAGAGTCTTAGCAAAGAGGTCACAGGGATAATCAGAGCAATTCTCAGAGACACTGAGAACAAGATGGACAGTTCCCTCCTGGCACTTTCCCTGTAGGAGATACCGCAAGACGTTTCTGTAGATTGGGCACAGCGCTCTGCAGGGTGTTAGCAGAGACTTTCCCGGGACAGTGAAACCCTATGTCAGAGACACTGAGAAGAAGCCCCAATGTTCCCTCCAGGCACTTTCAGTGTGGGTGCCTTCTCCACGTGGTTCCTGGTTTCCCTGCAGCGCTGAAGAGAATGTTAGCAAAGAGGTAACCGGCACAGCGAAAACAGTACTCAAAGACAGGGAGAGCAAGCTCTCTCTTGGCACTTTGGATGTGGGACATACAGCGAGATGTTTGCTGCTTTTGCGTTTGGCTGTTGGGAGATTTACAGCACAAAGATATCTAGTTGATTTGAAGCAGTTCCGAGAAAGTCTAAACATAATCGCCACTTCTCCCTCCTGGCACTTTCCATGTGGGAGATATAGCAGGATGTATATTGGTTTTGAGGACAACTCAATGGACAGTGTAGGGAGAAAAGTTCCTGGCTCCTTGAATGCCGTTCCTGGAGACACTGCGATCAATGTGGGAGATATGTCAAGATGTGTGTTTGTTTTGAGGACGGCTCTCTGGAGAGTCTTAGCAAAGAGGTCACAGGGATAATCAGAGCAATTCTCAGAGACACTGAGAACAAGATGGACAGTTCCCTCCTGGCACTTTCCCTGTAGGAGATACCGCAAGACGTTTCTGTAGATTGGGCACAGCGCTCTGCAGGGTGTTAGCAGAGACTTTCCCGGGACAGTGAAACCCTATGTCAGAGACACTGAGAAGAAGCCCCAGTGTTCCCTCCAGGCACTTTCAGTGTGGGTGCCTTCTCCACGTGGTTCCTGGTTTCCCTGCAGCGCTGAAGAGAATGTTAGCAAAGAGGTAACCGGCACAGCGAAAACAGTACTCAAAGAGAGGGAGAGCAAGCTCTCTCTTGGCACTTTGGATGTGGGACATACAGCGAGATGTTTGCTGCTTTTGCGTTTGGCTGTTGGGAGATTTACAGCACAAAGATATCTAGTTGATTTGAAGCAGTTCCGAGAAAGTCTAAACATAATCGCCACTTCTCCCTCCTGGCACTTTCCATGTGGGAGATATAGCAGGATGTATATTGGTTTTGAGGACAACTCAATGGACAGTGTAGGGAGAAAAGTTCCTGGCTCCTTGAATGCCGTTCCTGGAGACACTGCGATCAATGTGGGAGATATGTCAAGATGTGTGTTGGTTTTGAGGACGGCTCTCTGGAGAGTCTTAGCAAAGAGGTCACAGGGATAATCAGAGCAATTCTCAGAGACACTGAGAACAAGCTCGACAATTCCCTCCTGGCACTTTCCCTGTAGGAGATACCGCAAGACGTTTCTGTAGATTGGGCACAGCGCTCTGCAGGGTGTTAGCAGAGACTTTCCCGGGACAGTGAAACCCTATGTCAGAGACACTGAGAAGAAGCCCCAATGTTCCCTCCAGGCACTTTCAGTGTGGGTGCCTTCTCCACGTGGTTCCTGGTTTCCCTGCAGCGCTGAAGAGAATGTTAGCAAAGAGGTAACCGGCACAGCGAAAACAGTACTCAAAGACAGGGAGAGCAAGCTCTCTCTTGGCACTTTGGATGTGGGACATACAGCGAGATGTTTGCTGCTTTTGCGTTTGGCTGTTGGGAGATTTACAGCACAAAGATATCTAGTTGATTTGAAGCAGTTCCGAGAAAGTCTAAACATAATCGCCACTTCTCCCTCCTGGCACTTTCCATGTGGGAGATATAGCAGGATGTATATTGGTTTTGAGGACAACTCAATGGACAGTGTAGGGAGAAAAGTTCCTGGCTCCTTGAATGCCGTTCCTGGAGACACTGCGATCAATGTGGGAGATATGTCAAGATGTGTGTTTGTTTTGAGGACGGCTCTCTGGAGAGTCTTAGCAAAGAGGTCACAGGGATAATCAGAGCAATTCTCAGAGACACTGAGAACAAGATGGACAGTTCCCTCCTGGCACTTTCCCTGTAGGAGGTACCGCAAGACGTTTCTGTAGATTGGGCACAGCGCTCTGCAGGGTGTTAGCAGAGACTTTCCCGGGACAGTGAAACCCTATGTCAGAGACACTGAGAAGAAGCCCCAATGTTCCCTCCAGGCACTTTCAGTGTGGGTGCCTTCTCCACGTGGTTCCTGGTTTCCCTGCAGCGCTGAAGAGAATGTTAGCAAAGAGGTAACCGGCACAGCGAAAACAGTACTCAAAGACAGGGAGAGCAAGCTCTCTCTTGGCACTTTGGATGTGGGACATACAGCGAGATGTTTGCTGCTTTTGCGTTTGGCTGTTGGGAGATTTACAGCACAAAGATATCTAGTTGATTTGAAGCAGTTCCGAGAAAGTCTAAACATAATCGCCACTTCTCCCTCCTGGCACTTTCCATGTGGGAGATATAGCAGGATGTATATTGGTTTTGAGGACAACTCAATGGACAGTGTAGGGAGAAAAGTTCCTGGCTCCTTGAATGCCGTTCCTGGAGACACTGCGATCAATGTGGGAGATATGTCAAGATGTGTGTTTGTTTTGAGGACGGCTCTCTGGAGAGTCTTAGCAAAGAGGTCACAGGGATAATCAGAGCAATTCTCAGAGACACTGAGAACAAGATGGACAGTTCCCTCCTGGCACTTTCCCTGTAGGAGATACCGCAAGACGTTTCTGTAGATTGGGCACAGCGCTCTGCAGGGTGTTAGCAGAGACTTTCCCGGGACAGTGAAACCCTATGTCAGAGACACTGAGAAGAAGCCCCAATGTTCCCTCCAGGCACTTTCAGTGTGGGTGCCTTCTCCACGTGGTTCCTGGTTTCCCTGCAGTGCTGAAGAGAATGTTAGCAAAGAGGTAACCGGGACAGTGAAAACAGTACTCAAAGACAGGGAGAGCAAGCTCTCTCTTGGCACTTTGGATGTGGGACATACAGCGAGATGTTTGCTGCTTTTGCGTTTGGCTGTTGGGAGATTTACAGCACAAAGATATCTAGTTGATTTGAAGCAGTTCCGAGAAAGTCTAAACATAATCGCCACTTCTCCCTCCTGGCACTTTCCATGTGGGAGATATAGCAGGATGTATATTGGTTTTGAGGACAACTCAATGGACAGTGTAGGGAGAAAAGTTCCTGGCTCCTTGAATGCCGTTCCTGGAGACACTGCGATCAATGTGGGAGATATGTCAAGATGTGTGTTGGTTTTGAGGACGGCTCTCTGGAGAGTCTTAGCAAAGAGGTCACAGGGATAATCAGAGCAATTCTCAGAGACACTGAGAACAAGCTCGACAATTCCCTCCTGGCACTTTCCCTGTAGGAGATACCGCAAGACGTTTCTGTAGATTGGGCACAGCGCTCTGCAGGGTGTTAGCAGAGACTTTCCCGGGACAGTGAAACCCTATGTCAGAGACACTGAGAAGAAGCCCCAATGTTCCCTCCAGGCACTTTCAGTGTGGGTGCCTTCTCCACGTGGTTCCTGGTTTCCCTGCAGCGCTGAAGAGAATGTTAGCAAAGAGGTAACCGGCACAGCGAAAACAGTACTCAAAGACAGGGAGAGCAAGCTCTCTCTTGGCACTTTGGATGTGGGACATACAGCGAGATGTTTGCTGCTTTTGCGTTTGGCTGTTGGGAGATTTACAGCACAAAGATATCTAGTTGATTTGAAGCAGTTCCGAGAAAGTCTAAACATAATCGCCACTTCTCCCTCCTGGCACTTTCCATGTGGGAGATATAGCAGGATGTATATTGGTTTTGAGGACAACTCAATGGACAGTGTAGGGAGAAAAGTTCCTGGCTCCTTGAATGCCGTTCCTGGAGACACTGCGATCAATGTGGGAGATATGTCAAGATGTGTGTTTGTTTTGAGGACGGCTCTCTGGAGAGTCTTAGCAAAGAGGTCACAGGGATAATCAGAGCAATTCTCAGAGACACTGAGAACAAGATGGACAGTTCCCTCCTGGCACTTTCCCTGTAGGAGATACCGCAAGACGTTTCTGTAGATTGGGCACAGCGCTCTGCAGGGTGTTAGCAGAGACTTTCCCGGGACAGTGAAACCCTATGTCAGAGACACTGAGAAGAAGCCCCAATGTTCCCTCCAGGCACTTTCAGTGTGGGTGCCTTCTCCACGTGGTTCCTGGTTTCCCTGCAGCGCTGAAGAGAATGTTAGCAAAGAGGTAACCGGCACAGCGAAAACAGTACTCAAAGACAGGGAGAGCAAGCTCTCTCTTGGCACTTTGGATGTGGGACATACAGCGAGATGTTTGCTGCTTTTGCGTTTGGCTGTTGGGAGATTTACAGCACAAAGATATCTAGTTGATTTGAAGCAGTTCCGAGAAAGTCTAAACATAATCGCCACTTCTCCCTCCTGGCACTTTCCATGTGGGAGATATAGCAGGATGTATATTGGTTTTGAGGACAACTCAATGGACAGTGTAGGGAGAAAAGTTCCTGGCTCCTTGAATGCCGTTCCTGGAGACACTGCGATCAATGTGGGAGATATGTCAAGATGTGTGTTGGTTTTGAGGACGGCTCTCTGGAGAGTCTTAGCAAAGAGGTCACAGGGATAATCAGAGCAATTCTCAGAGACACTGAGAACAAGCTCGACAATTCCCTCCTGGCACTTTCCCTGTAGGAGATACCGCAAGACGTTTCTGTAGATTGGGCACAGCGCTCTGCAGGGTGTTAGCAGAGACTTTCCCGGGACAGTGAAACCCTATGTCAGAGACACTGAGAAGAAGCCCCAATGTTCCCTCCAGGCACTTTCAGTGTGGGTGCCTTCTCCACGTGGTTCCTGGTTTCCCTGCAGCGCTGAAGAGAATGTTAGCAAAGAGGTAACCGGCACAGCGAAAACAGTACTCAAAGACAGGGAGAGCAAGCTCTCTCTTGGCACTTTGGATGTGGGACATACAGCGAGATGTTTGCTGCTTTTGCGTTTGGCTGTTGGGAGATTTACAGCACAAAGATATCTAGTTGATTTGAAGCAGTTCCGAGAAAGTCTAAACATAATCGCCACTTCTCCCTCCTGGCACTTTCCATGTGGGAGATATAGCAGGATGTATATTGGTTTTGAGGACAACTCAATGGACAGTGTAGGGAGAAAAGTTCCTGGCTCCTTGAATGCCGTTCCTGGAGACACTGCGATCAATGTGGGAGATATGTCAAGATGTGTGTTTGTTTTGAGGACGGCTCTCTGGAGAGTCTTAGCAAAGAGGTCACAGGGATAATCAGAGCAATTCTCAGAGACACTGAGAACAAGATGGACAGTTCCCTCCTGGCACTTTCCCTGTAGGAGATACCGCAAGACGTTTCTGTAGATTGGGCACAGCGCTCTGCACGGTGTTAGCAGAGACTTTCCCGGGACAGTGAAACCCTATGTCAGAGACACTGAGAAGAAGCCCCAATGTTCCCTCCAGGCACTTTCAGTGTGGGTGCCTTCTCCACGTGGTTCCTGGTTTCCCTGCAGCGCTGAAGAGAATGTTAGCAAAGAGGTAACCGGCACAGCGAAAACAGTACTCAAAGACAGGGAGAGCAAGCTCTCTCTTGGCACTTTGGATGTGGGACATACAGCGAGATGTTTGCTGCTTTTGCGTTTGGCTGTTGGGAGATTTACAGCACAAAGATATCTAGTTGATTTGAAGCAGTTCCGAGAAAGTCTAAACATAATCGCCACTTCTCCCTCCTGGCACTTTCCATGTGGGAGATATAGCAGGATGTATATTGGTTTTGAGGACAACTCAATGGACAGTGTAGGGAGAAAAGTTCCTGGCTCCTTGAATGCCGTTCCTGGAGACACTGCGATCAATGTGGGAGATATGTCAAGATGTGTGTTTGTTTTGAGGACGGCTCTCTGGAGAGTCTTAGCAAAGAGGTCACAGGGATAATCAGAGCAATTCTCAGAGACACTGAGAACAAGATGGACAGTTCCCTCCTGGCACTTTCCCTGTAGGAGATACCGCAAGACGTTTCTGTAGATTGGGCACAGCGCTCTGCAGGGTGTTAGCAGAGACTTTCCCGGGACAGTGAAACCCTATGTCAGAGACACTGAGAAGAAGCCCCAATGTTCCCTCCAGGCACTTTCAGTGTGGGTGCCTTCTCCACGTGGTTCCTGGTTTCCCTGCAGCGCTGAAGAGAATGTTAGCAAAGAGGTAACCGGCACAGCGAAAACAGTACTCAAAGACAGGGAGAGCAAGCTCTCTCTTGGCACTTTGGATGTGGGACATACAGCGAGATGTTTGCTGCTTTTGCGTTTGGCTGTTGGGAGATTTACAGCACAAAGATATCTAGTTGATTTGAAGCAGTTCCGAGAAAGTCTAAACATAATCGCCACTTCTCCCTCCTGGCACTTTCCATGTGGGAGATATAGCAGGATGTATATTGGTTTTGAGGACAACTCAATGGACAGTGTAGGGAGAAAAGTTCCTGGCTCCTTGAATGCCGTTCCTGGAGACACTGCGATCAATGTGGGAGATATGTCAAGATGTGTGTTTGTTTTGAGGACGGCTCTCTGGAGAGTCTTAGCAAAGAGGTCACAGGGATAATCAGAGCAATTCTCAGAGACACTGAGAACAAGATGGACAGTTCCCTCCTGGCACTTTCCCTGTAGGAGATACCGCAAGACGTTTCTGTAGATTGGGCACAGCGCTCTGCAGGGTGTTAGCAGAGACTTTCCCGGGACAGTGAAACCCTATGTCAGAGACACTGAGAAGAAGCCCCAATGTTCCCTCCAGGCACTTTCAGTGTGGGTGCCTTCTCCACGTGGTTCCTGGTTTCCCTGCAGCGCTGAAGAGAATGTTAGCAAAGAGGTAACCGGCACAGCGAAAACAGTACTCAAAGACAGGGAGAGCAAGCTCTCTCTTGGCACTTTGGATGTGGGACATACAGCGAGATGTTTGCTGCTTTTGCGTTTGGCTGTTGGGAGATTTACAGCACAAAGATATCTAGTTGATTTGAAGCAGTTCCGAGAAAGTCTAAACATAATCGCCACTTCTCCCTCCTGGCACTTTCCATGTGGGAGATATAGCAGGATGTATATTGGTTTTGAGGACAACTCAATGGACAGTGTAGGGAGAAAAGTTCCTGGCTCCTTGAATGCCGTTCCTGGAGACACTGCGATCAATGTGGGAGATATGTCAAGATGTGTGTTTGTTTTGAGGACGGCTCTCTGGAGAGTCTTAGCAAAGAGGTCACAGGGATAATCAGAGCAATTCTCAGAGACACTGAGAACAAGATGGACAGTTCCCTCCTGGCACTTTCCCTGTAGGAGATACCGCAAGACGTTTCTGTAGATTGGGCACAGCGCTCTGCAGGGTGTTAGCAGAGACTTTCCCGGGACAGTGAAACCCTATGTCAGAGACACTGAGAAGAAGCCCCAATGTTCCCTCCAGGCACTTTCAGTGTGGGTGCCTTCTCCACGTGGTTCCTGGTTTCCCTGCAGCGCTGAAGAGAATGTTAGCAAAGAGGTAACCGGCACAGCGAAAACAGTACTCAAAGACAGGGAGAGCAAGCTCTCTCTTGGCACTTTGGATGTGGGACATACAGCGAGATGTTTGCTGCTTTTGCGTTTGGCTGTTGGGAGATTTACAGCACAAAGATATCTAGTTGATTTGAAGCAGTTCCGAGAAAGTCTAAACATAATCGCCACTTCTCCCTCCTGGCACTTTCCATGTGGGAGATATAGCAGGATGTATATTGGTTTTGAGGACAACTCAATGGACAGTGTAGGGAGAAAAGTTCCTGGCTCCTTGAATGCCGTTCCTGGAGACACTGCGATCAATGTGGGAGATATGTCAAGATGTGTGTTGGTTTTGAGGACGGCTCTCTGGAGAGTCTTAGCAAAGAGGTCACAGGGATAATCAGAGCAATTCTCAGAGACACTGAGAACAAGCTCGACAATTCCCTCCTGGCACTTTCCCTGTAGGAGATACCGCAAGACGTTTCTGTAGATTGGGCACAGCGCTCTGCAGGGTGTTAGCAGAGACTTTCCCGGGACAGTGAAACCCTATGTCAGAGACACTGAGAAGAAGCCCCAATGTTCCCTCCAGGCACTTTCAGTGTGGGTGCCTTCTCCACGTGGTTCCTGGTTTCCCTGCAGCGCTGAAGAGAATGTTAGCAAAGAGGTAACCGGCACAGCGAAAACAGTACTCAAAGACAGGGAGAGCAAGCTCTCTCTTGGCACTTTGGATGTGGGACATACAGCGAGATGTTTGCTGCTTTTGCGTTTGGCTGTTGGGAGATTTACAGCACAAAGATATCTAGTTGATTTGAAGCAGTTCCGAGAAAGTCTAAACATAATCGCCACTTCTCCCTCCTGGCACTTTCCATGTGGGAGATATAGCAGGATGTATATTGGTTTTGAGGACAACTCAATGGACAGTGTAGGGAGAAAAGTTCCTGGCTCCTTGAATGCCGTTCCTGGAGACACTGCGATCAATGTGGGAGATATGTCAAGATGTGTGTTGGTTTTGAGGACGGCTCTCTGGAGAGTCTTAGCAAAGAGGTCACAGGGATAATCAGAGCAATTCTCAGAGACACTGAGAACAAGATGGACAGTTCCCTCCTGGCACTTTCCCTGTAGGAGATACCGCAAGACGTTTCTGTAGATTGGGCACAGCGCTCTGCAGGGTGTTAGCAGAGACTTTCCCGGGACAGTGAAACCCTATGTCAGAGACACTGAGAAGAAGCCCCAATGTTCCCTCCAGGCACTTTCAGTGTGGGTGCCTTCTCCACGTGGTTCCTGGTTTCCCTGCAGCGCTGAAGAGAATGTTAGCAAAGAGGTAACCGGCACAGCGAAAACAGTACTCAAAGACAGGGAGAGCAAGCTCTCTCTTGGCACTTTGGATGTGGGACATACAGCGAGATGTTTGCTGCTTTTGCGTTTGGCTGTTGGGAGATTTACAGCACAAAGATATCTAGTTGATTTGAAGCAGTTCCGAGAAAGTCTAAACATAATCGCCACTTCTCCCTCCTGGCACTTTCCATGTGGGAGATATAGCAGGATGTATATTGGTTTTGAGGACAACTCAATGGACAGTGTAGGGAGAAAAGTTCCTGGCTCCTTGAATGCCGTTCCTGGAGACACTGCGATCAATGTGGGAGATATGTCAAGATGTGTGTTGGTTTTGAGGACGGCTCTCTGGAGAGTCTTAGCAAAGAGGTCACAGGGATAATCAGAGCAATTCTCAGAGACACTGAGAACAAGATGGACAGTTCCCTCCTGGCACTTTCCCTGTAGGAGATACCGCAAGACGTTTCTGTAGATTGGGCACAGCGCTCTGCAGGGTGTTAGCAGAGACTTTCCCGGGACAGTGAAACCCTATGTCAGAGACACTGAGAAGAAGCCCCAATGTTCCCTCCAGGCACTTTCAGTGTGGGTGCCTTCTCCACGTGGTTCCTGGTTTCCCTGCAGCGCTGAAGAGAATGTTAGCAAAGAGGTAACCGGCACAGCGAAAACAGTACTCAAAGACAGGGAGAGCAAGCTCTCTCTTGGCACTTTGGATGTGGGACATACAGCGAGATGTTTGCTGCTTTTGCGTTTGGCTGTTGGGAGATTTACAGCACAAAGATATCTAGTTGATTTGAAGCAGTTCCGAGAAAGTCTAAACATAATCGCCACTTCTCCCTCCTGGCACTTTCCATGTGGGAGATATAGCAGGATGTATATTGGTTTTGAGGACAACTCAATGGACAGTGTAGGGAGAAAAGTTCCTGGCTCCTTGAATGCCGTTCCTGGAGACACTGCGATCAATGAGGGAGATATGTCAAGATGTGTGTTGGTTTTGAGGACGGCTCTCTGGAGAGTCTTAGCAAAGAGGTCACAGGGATAATCAGAGCAATTCTCAGAGACACTGAGAACAAGATGGACAGTTCCCTCCTGGCACTTTCCCTGTAGGAGATACCGCAAGACGTTTCTGTAGATTGGGCACAGCGCTCTGCAGGGTGTTAGCAGAGACTTTCCCGGGACAGTGAAACCCTATGTCAGAGACACTGAGAAGAAGCCCCAATGTTCCCTCCAGGCACTTTCAGTGTGGGTGCCTTCTCCACGTGGTTCCTGGTTTCCCTGCAGCGCTGAAGAGAATGTTAGCAAAGAGGTAACCGGCACAGCGAAAACAGTACTCAAAGACAGGGAGAGCAAGCTCTCTCTTGGCACTTTGGATGTGGGACATACAGCGAGATGTTTGCTGCTTTTGCGTTTGGCTGTTGGGAGATTTACAGCACAAAGATATCTAGTTGATTTGAAGCAGTTCCGAGAAAGTCTAAACATAATCGCCACTTCTCCCTCCTGGCACTTTCCATGTGGGAGATATAGCAGGATGTATATTGGTTTTGAGGACAACTCAATGGACAGTGTAGGGAGAAAAGTTCCTGGCTCCTTGAATGCCGTTCCTGGAGACACTGCGATCAATGAGGGAGATATGTCAAGATGTGTGTTGGTTTTGAGGACGGCTCTCTGGAGAGTCTTAGCAAAGAGGTCACAGGGATAATCAGAGCAATTCTCAGAGACACTGAGAACAAGCTCGACAATTCCCTCCTGGCACTTTCCCTGTAGGAGATACCGCAAGACGTTTCTGTAGATTGGGCACAGCGCTCTGCAGGGTGTTAGCAGAGACTTTCCCGGGACAGTGAAACCCTATGTCAGAGACACTGAGAAGAAGCCCCAATGTTCCCTCCAGGCACTTTCAGTGTGGGTGCCTTCTCCACGTGGTTCCTGGTTTCCCTGCAGCGCTGAAGAGAATGTTAGCAAAGAGGTAACCGGCACAGCGAAAACAGTACTCAAAGACAGGGAGAGCAAGCTCTCTCTTGGCACTTTGGATGTGGGACATACAGCGAGATGTTTGCTGCTTTTGCGTTTGGCTGTTGGGAGATTTACAGCACAAAGATATCTAGTTGATTTGAAGCAGTTCCGAGAAAGTCTAAACATAATCGCCACTTCTCCCTCCTGGCACTTTCCATGTGGGAGATATAGCAGGATGTATATTGGTTTTGAGGACAACTCAATGGACAGTGTAGGGAGAAAAGTTCCTGGCTCCTTGAATGCCGTTCCTGGAGACACTGCGATCAATGAGGGAGATATGTCAAGATGTGTGTTGGTTTTGAGGACGGCTCTCTGGAGAGTCTTAGCAAAGAGGTCACAGGGATAATCAGAGCAATTCTCAGAGACACTGAGAACAAGCTCGACAATTCCCTCCTGGCACTTTCCCTGTAGGAGATACCGCAAGACGTTTCTGTAGATTGGGCACAGCGCTCTGCAGGGTGTTAGCAGAGACTTTCCCGGGACAGTGAAACCCTATGTCAGAGACACTGAGAAGAAGCCCCAATGTTCCCTCCAGGCACTTTCAGTGTGGGTGCCTTCTCCACGTGGTTCCTGGTTTCCCTGCAGCGCTGAAGAGAATGTTAGCAAAGAGGTAACCGGCACAGCGAAAACAGTACTCAAAGACAGGGAGAGCAAGCTCTCTCTTGGCACTTTGGATGTGGGACATACAGCGAGATGTTTGCTGCTTTTGCGTTTGGCTGTTGGGAGATTTACAGCACAAAGATATCTAGTTGATTTGAAGCAGTTCCGAGAAAGTCTAAACATAATCGCCACTTCTCCCTCCTGGCACTTTCCATGTGGGAGATATAGCAGGATGTATATTGGTTTTGAGGACAACTCAATGGACAGTGTAGGGAGAAAAGTTCCTGGCTCCTTGAATGCCGTTCCTGGAGACACTGCGATCAATGTGGGAGATATGTCAAGATGTGTGTTTGTTTTGAGGACGGCTCTCTGGAGAGTCTTAGCAAAGAGGTCACAGGGATAATCAGAGCAATTCTCAGAGACACTGAGAACAAGATGGACAGTTCCCTCCTGGCACTTTCCCTGTAGGAGATACCGCAAGACGTTTCTGTAGATTGGGCACAGCGCTCTGCAGGGTGTTAGCAGAGACTTTCCCGGGACAGTGAAACCCTATGTCAGAGACACTGAGAAGAAGCCCCAATGTTCCCTCCAGGCACTTTCAGTGTGGGTGCCTTCTCCACGTGGTTCCTGGTTTCCCTGCAGCGCTGAAGAGAATGTTAGCAAAGAGGTAACCGGGACAGTGAAAACAGTACTCAAAGACAGGGAGAGCAAGCTCTCTCTTGGCACTTTGGATGTGGGACATACAGCGAGATGTTTGCTGCTTTTGCGTTTGGCTGTTGGGAGATTTACAGCACAAAGATATCTAGTTGATTTGAAGCAGTTCCGAGAAAGTCTAAACATAATCGCCACTTCTCCCTCCTGGCACTTTCCATGTGGGAGATATAGCAGGATGTATATTGGTTTTGAGGACAACTCAATGGACAGTGTAGGGAGAAAAGTTCCTGGCTCCTTGAATGCCGTTCCTGGAGACACTGCGATCAATGAGGGAGATATGTCAAGATGTGTGTTGGTTTTGAGGACGGCTCTCTGGAGAGTCTTAGCAAAGAGGTCACAGGGATAATCAGAGCAATTCTCAGAGACACTGAGAACAAGATGGACAGTTCCCTCCTGGCACTTTCCCTGTAGGAGATACCGCAAGACGTTTCTGTAGATTGGGCACAGCGCTCTGCAGGGTGTTAGCAGAGACTTTCCCGGGACAGTGAAACCCTATGTCAGAGACACTGAGAAGAAGCCCCAATGTTCCCTCCAGGCACTTTCAGTGTGGGTGCCTTCTCCACGTGGTTCCTGGTTTCCCTGCAGCGCTGAAGAGAATGTTAGCAAAGAGGTAACCGGGACAGTGAAAACAGTACTCAAAGACAGGGAGAGCAAGCTCTCTCTTGGCACTTTGGATGTGGGACATACAGCGAGATGTTTGCTGCTTTTGCGTTTGGCTGTTGGGAGATTTACAGCACAAAGATATCTAGTTGATTTGAAGCAGTTCCGAGAAAGTCTAAACATAATCGCCACTTCTCCCTCCTGGCACTTTCCATGTGGGAGATATAGCAGGATGTATATTGGTTTTGAGGACAACTCAATGGACAGTGTAGGGAGAAAAGTTCCTGGCTCCTTGAATGCCGTTCCTGGAGACACTGCGATCAATGAGGGAGATATGTCAAGATGTGTGTTGGTTTTGAGGACGGCTCTCTGGAGAGTCTTAGCAAAGAGGTCACAGGGATAATCAGAGCAATTCTCAGAGACACTGAGAACAAGCTCGACAATTCCCTCCTGGCACTTTCCCTGTAGGAGATACCGCAAGACGTTTCTGTAGATTGGGCACAGCGCTCTGCAGGGTGTTAGCAGAGACTTTCCCGGGACAGTGAAACCCTATGTCAGAGACACTGAGAAGAAGCCCCAATGTTCCCTCCAGGCACTTTCAGTGTGGGTGCCTTCTCCACGTGGTTCCTGGTTTCCCTGCAGCGCTGAAGAGAATGTTAGCAAAGAGGTAACCGGCACAGCGAAAACAGTACTCAAAGACAGGGAGAGCAAGCTCTCTCTTGGCACTTTGGATGTGGGACATACAGCGAGATGTTTGCTGCTTTTGCGTTTGGCTGTTGGGAGATTTACAGCACAAAGATATCTAGTTGATTTGAAGCAGTTCGAGAAAGTCTAAACATAATCGCCACTTCTCCCTCCTGGCACTTTCCATGTGGGAGATATAGCAGGATGTATATTGGTTTTGAGGACAACTCAATGGACAGTGTAGGGAGAAAAGTTCCTGGCTCCTTGAATGCCGTTCCTGGAGACACTGCGATCAATGTGGGAGATATGTCAAGATGTGTGTTGGTTTTGAGGACGGCTCTCTGGAGAGTCTTAGCAAAGAGGTCACAGGGATAATCAGAGCAATTCTCAGAGACACTGAGAACAAGCTCGACAATTCCCTCCTGGCACTTTCCCTGTAGGAGATACCGCAAGACGTTTCTGTAGATTGGGCACAGCGCTCTGCAGGGTGTTAGCAGAGACTTTCCCGGGACAGTGAAACCCTATGTCAGAGACACTGAGAAGAAGCCCCAATGTTCCCTCCAGGCACTTTCAGTGTGGGTGCCTTCTCCACGTGGTTCCTGGTTTCCCTGCAGCGCTGAAGAGAATGTTAGCAAAGAGGTAACCGGCACAGCGAAAACAGTACTCAAAGACAGGGAGAGCAAGCTCTCTCTTGGCACTTTGGATGTGGGACATACAGCGAGATGTTTGCTGCTTTTGCGTTTGGCTGTTGGGAGATTTACAGCACAAAGATATCTAGTTGATTTGAAGCAGTTCCGAGAAAGTCTAAACATAATCGCCACTTCTCCCTCCTGGCACTTTCCATGTGGGAGATATAGCAGGATGTATATTGGTTTTGAGGACAACTCAATGGACAGTGTAGGGAGAAAAGTTCCTGGCTCCTTGATGCCGTTCCTGGAGACACTGCGATCAATGTGGGAGATATGTCAAGATGTGTGTTTGTTTTGAGGACGGCTCTCTGGAGAGTCTTAGCAAAGAGGTCACAGGGATAATCAGAGCAATTCTCAGAGACACTGAGAACAAGATGGACAGTTCCCTCCTGGCACTTTCCCTGTAGGAGATACCGCAAGACGTTTCTGTAGATTGGGCACAGCGCTCTGCAGGGTGTTAGCAGAGACTTTCCCGGGACAGTGAAACCCTATGTCAGAGACACTGAGAAGAAGCCCCAATGTTCCCTCCAGGCACTTTCAGTGTGGGTGCCTTCTCCACGTGGTTCCTGGTTTCCCTGCAGCGCTGAAGAGAATGTTAGCAAAGAGGTAACCGGCACAGCGAAAACAGTACTCAAAGACAGGGAGAGCAAGCTCTCTCTTGGCACTTTGGATGTGGGACATACAGCGAGATGTTTGCTGCTTTTGCGTTTGGCTGTTGGAGATTTACAGCACAAAGATATCTAGTTGATTTGAAGCAGTTCCGAGAAAGTCTAAACATAATCGCCACTTCTCCCTCCTGGCACTTTCCATGTGGGAGATATAGCAGGATGTATATTGGTTTTGAGGACAACTCAATGGACAGTGTAGGGAGAAAAGTTCCTGGCTCCTTGAATGCCGTTCCTGGAGACACTGCGATCAATGAGGGAGATATGTCAAGATGTGTGTTGGTTTTGAGGACGGCTCTCTGGAGAGTCTTAGCAAAGAGGTCACAGGGATAATCAGAGCAATTCTCAGAGACACTGAGAACAAGCTCGACAATTCCCTCCTGGCACTTTCCCTGTAGGAGATACCGCAAGACGTTTCTGTAGATTGGGCACAGCGCTCTGCAGGGTGTTAGCAGAGACTTTCCCGGGACAGTGAAACCCTATGTCAGAGACACTGAGAAGAAGCCCCAATGTTCCCTCCAGGCACTTTCAGTGTGGGTGCCTTCTCCACGTGGTTCCTGGTTTCCCTGCAGCGCTGAAGAGAATGTTAGCAAAGAGGTAACCGGCACAGCGAAAACAGTACTCAAAGACAGGGAGAGCAAGCTCTCTCTTGGCACTTTGGATGTGGGACATACAGCGAGATGTTTGCTGCTTTTGCGTTTGGCTGTTGGGAGATTTACAGCACAAAGATATCTAGTTGATTTGAAGCAGTTCCGAGAAAGTCTAAACATAATCGCCACTTCTCCCTCCTG